>NW_007250861.1:82831-175201 GCF_000164805.1 Carlito syrichta
CTGCACTCCAGTCTGGGCGACAGAGTGAGACTCCAACTCAAAAAAAAAAAAAAGAGTCATAATTTCTCTGTAATGGAGAACTCTGAGGGCATTAAAGTATGATATAATATATCTTATTCGCTAATATATATTTAAATGTAAAAATAGGTAGAAAATCAGAATTATTTTCTCCCAACATGTGTGTGCTCACATGTACATGTAAATAATATTTTGTATTAGTATGAAAACTCTGAATGAACAAAATCTTAACTGTGGCTTTATCTGATCGATGGCATTGGGTTTGTTTTCTTTTTTTTTTTTGGATTTGTTAACAATGGATCTTGTATAATAGGAAGGAAAAAAGTAGTATCTGAAAACTAAAATATCTACAAAGCACAAGAAATATCGATTAAGGAAACCTATATAAGTAAAATCCTGAATCCTCCAAAGAATAACAGTCACAATATTCATTGATCTCAAAATTGAAAAAAATTTCCCTCTTTCAACCAATTTCTCACCCTGCATGTTGTTTTGTTTTGTTTTGTTTTGTTTTGTTTTGTTTTGTTTTTTGAGTTGGAGTCTCACTCAGTTGCCCAGCCTGGAGTGCAGTGGCCGCTCCCGGCCACCGCAGCCTCGACCTGCTGGGCTCCAGGGATCCTTCCACCACAGGCTTCCGAGTAGCCGGAATTACAGGCATGCGCTACCACCCCGGGCTGATCTTTTGATTTATTGTAGAGATAAAGTCTCACTGCCCAGGCGGGTCTGGAACCCGCGGCTCAGGCAATCCACTCACCTCTGTCTCCCAAAGGCACGGGATTACAGGCTGAGCCACCTTTGGTTACACACATTTTTAATTTAGGCCAGATTAATTGAAGTAAACATACACGCTCCTTGACCTGTCCCATTTGCATCCCACAACCTCTCTCTCTATGTGACTCAGCGCTTATCGATCTCTTTTCTTTCTCTTTATGAACTAGGTAATTGATGATAGTTATTTGCTAGTCATTAAATTCATAAAAATTACAAAAGAATTTTCAGAAGATACAAAATATCTAAAATTTCTCTCCTCTAGAGTTTCCAGTTGAATAAAAGAGTTTAGAGTTGTTATGTGGCCCTGACTATGTCCTCATTTCTGTTATGCAATTCAATTCAGCTTTGAATTCTTGCCTTTATTCCTGGGATAAAGGAATAACTTGAGAATCTGGACTTCTATGCCAATTTTTGTACGTTGTCTAAAAATTAAACTTGAAAAATATACTCTTATTTTAGACTTAATCTTAAATTCCTGGTCCATGGTGTCTGGAGTTTTTTCATGATGGTCACTAATATCTTGAATTTGTACCCTTCCCAGTATGTATCCTTCTCAATCTACCAGAAGGATGCACCCAGCATGTTGGGCAACAATAGCAAGTAATTAAAAGCAGAGGATACATTCTAGTAAGACATGATATTTCCTATAAATTGATAATTTTGGAAATGCATTTTTACTTATTCAACACAGTGAATTCAGTCTTTACTATTTGGATTATCATCATTTGATTTGAAAGATTTGCTAAGAATCTAATGCTTTGTAAGTATTGAACAAGTGTTTTCAATACGTAAGAAGTTACATTAAGCCGGGCTTGGTGGCTCAGCCTGTAATCCTGAGCCTTGGGAGGCTGAGGTGAGTGGATTGCCTGAGCCCGCGGGTTCGAGACCCGCCTGGGCGGCCAGACCTCATCTCTACAATAAATCGAAAAATCAGCCGGGCGTGGTAGCGCGCGCCTGTAATTCCTGCTACTTGGAAGGCTGAGGCGGAAGGATCGCCGGAGCCCAGCAGGTCGAGGCTGCGGTGGCCGGGAGCGGCCACTGCACTCCAGTCTGGGTGACAGAGTGAGACTCCAACTCAAAAAAAAAAAAAAAAAAAGAAGTTACATTAGTCCTTAAATATCATTTTTATAGATACACAAATTCATTCCAAAACTATTTTCTAACAGTTTGATTACTTGATAACAATAAGTAATTTAATTGTTTTCATTTAGGAATTTTTAAAGTCAAACGAGAGTGAAAATGTCCTCACACTTATCTGGGGACAGGTAAAGTAGCAACCAGAAAGTTTTAAATATATTTGAAATGTTACATTTAAATCTGCAATAAGGATACTATTTTCTTTATGTACAACAGAATTTGTCATTTCTTATAAAATAATGTCTGTGACCTTCCACCACCTGCATAAAGATAAACCACTCTGCAGGATTTTCCTGACTTGAAGAAACTTAGTCAAATTTGATTGGCATTTGTTCATCATCCTCAATTAACAAATAAAGTTTAAAATAGATAAAGAACGTGAACTCAAAGTGTACTCTTATGAATTACTATTTTTTAGATCACCTATTTTTATGACTTTGCTTTATTAAAACATTGAATCACTTGAGATCTCTGTCTGATGACTAAAAATGTTTTATTACAATTCACTTTAAATGAAAGTGCCACTCACAATCTTGACAATTAACCCAGCTAACCTGCTATGTGAAAAAGTTAACATCAGCCTTAACCTCATGCACTGAACTGTTTTTCACAATGTCAAATAGACATTTCATTTTGGGGAAAGTCATGTATTTGTTCCTTTTGTGATGAGAAATTATAATTAATTATACTACAGAAAGTTACTATATTTTAATTACAAAACATCTTAATGTGGAATACACAACACCTAGGATATAGAATGTAGCAGTAAAATCATACCACAAATAATTATATCCTCCAATTGTAAAAGCTACAGCTGTTCCCGAATTCTAAATGAAAATACCATGCGATGGTTTATATAACTGTAGAATTTATTGTGTCTTGTGTCTTCTTCAAAGCTAAATTTCAGTTTCTTTTCTTCTAGGATATCTTCATGCATACTTAGAAATGTTATATTATTGAAATGTTTATCCCTCCTCCATAAGCAAACAAATTCTTTTCTCTTCAAAATGCCCATCATGCCAATTTTATCATTTTATTATACTACACTTTTAAAATCTTGATTATTATAATTGCTTTAGCTCTTTACTATGAGAAAAGTCAATTTTATTATTGATAGTTCACATATTGAGAATTACAGTGCTTTGCATATGGTTAGTACTCAATCCACACTTGTAGAGAAGAGAATGAAAGATGAAGACTGGATAATTTTGTACTATCCTTATTGTAGTATTTATTCTTTGTAGTGTTAATAAAATGTTCACAAGTATTAAACTGGAGTACAGATTTTTTTAAAGATAGGTCACTAATAAAATGCGGCCTCTGCAGTCTCACAATGCCTAATTTTATCTCTAAACAATTATCATTATTCTTCCTTCTCATATAAAAAATCATGCCATGCCAATCTTTTTTGTCCCTATAATATTCAGTGGTAATGGCACAGGCAGTAAATTTATTAAAATTAAAAATTATGTTATTAAATGGTATATTATGCTAGTATAATCTGGAGGGCCATGGAGGACGTATTAAGAGGCTTTGATAAAAATTACAATGTGTAGGACATTGTATAATACATGAAATAATAGAAATGGCTTTAAGATCTACCAAATATACTAAATGAATGCATAACCTTGTGAAAATGGAAAATTACGTACATATTTATAAGAATAAATCTTGAATTACTCAACTTTTGTACAATGCACATGAAATTGTGAAAATTAATAACTTTTCAAATATAGTTCTAATTATTTGATACTTCTACCCAAGCCAATGCTTGCTCTGTAGAAATAATTTGAAGATAAAACCATTTTCTAAATGCTTAAATCTTGTATTGTTTTGTCAGTTGTGCTACTCACTAATACTCTTGCATTCTCTTCAACTCACAGAAGTAATATTTAAATCTAAGGTATGTATTATTAGACATACCAATGATGCAAAATATTATGGTTCAGCCTGTCATCCCAGCACTTTGGGAGGCCGAGGTGAGTGGATTGCCTGAGCCCGCGGGTTCAACACCCACCTGGGCAACTTGACGAGACCTCATCTCTACAATAAATCAAAAATTAGCCGGGCATGGTGGCGCGTGCCTGTAGTTCCAGCTACTTGGAAGGCTGAGGTGGAAGGATAACCGGAGGCCAGCAGGTCAAGGCTGTGGTGGCCAGGAGCATGCAACTGTACTCCAGTCCGGGTGATAGAATGAGACTCCAACCCAGAAAATAAATAAATAAATAAATGCAGAAACCAAACTTTAATATTCACTCTGTAGAAAAGTGACTTACTTATAAAAGTGTTATGTATAGGAAATAATTTATAAAAGTATTATGTTTAGGAAAGTTTCTTTTATGAAAATTAAACTCAATTTATGAAAATTTAAACACAATTTCTGCAAATTTTATCTTGATTTATTTCATTTTTTTCTATTATATATGCTATTGAAATTAGAACTGATTAACCCCCCCCAAAAAAAGCACAACTACTTTTTTCTCTGAAAGATCACATATCATTTCTTACAGAGAAATCTTGATTGATTTAGTTTTTGATTCACATTAAAATAGAAGGCTGAAATCAATTTATAATGTTTTGAAGTAATTGTATACTGTCTTTAGCAACTGTATTTTTAATGTTCAACACAGACAAGACATATAAACATTACAATTTTAACTATATTTTGCAAAAATCTACAAAGGATTCTAAACTTTAAATTGAGATTTTTAAAAAATAAACTTTTATACAATCTATAATGAAATATTTGTTTTTCATTAGTCATCAAAAAAAGACAATTAAAAAGAAAAAATAATTTATACTTTTATCAGACGTCACCACTTTTGATAGCTTGACTTGTATTCTTCCAGACAGAACAATATATAAAAAACCATAAATAAATTACATCAACAAATATTTTCTATATTTTTACAATCAGTTACCTCCATATGTTTGTGTCCTATTCAATTTTCCTCGCTGCAATATTTGAAGACTCGTGTTGTTTAAAAGTTTTCCTATTGTAAACAACACTATGATGAACATTATTAAAGATGGCCTTAAGTTAACAAAGACTGAAATGAAATGTTCTCTGATGTAAAGTGTAAGAGATTCTATCAAGACCTAGTGGATTTAGTTCACCTCCCAAGAACCTGCTGAAAATTCTTTGTAAACATAGATGGAATTCAGAAAATCTTATCTGCTAGATTATTTACATACCAGATCAAGTAATTCATGATTCGGGGGGGGGAGATATTTTTAAGATCTCAAAGTTATGGAATTCCAGTGTTGTCATTTGCTTGAAATTCTATTCAAAATATTTGGCATTTTCTTCCTTAGATGCTATTCAAAGTAACTCAAGACCTGGCAAGATTCCTAATGGAATCTCAAGCTTCCTATGTGGGCTGATCAAACAAAGCATTCTTAGTACTAAACCTAATAGAACAAACTTGTTATTTTTTTGGTAGCATAGTTGAAAGAACTCCTGATATCTAGAATAGTTATAATTAACTTTTCTACATTGGTTCTTGATTATCAAAGCCACTTATTTGCACCTAATATAGTGACTTGGAGAATTAGGAAAAGCAAACATTTCGGAAATGTCAGAAATATAGATACTAATGAAATTGAATGAACACATTTTGATTAATAATATATGTCAGCTGCTTTCATCAATGAACTCATTTTATTTTTCCAAAGATATCTGAAATAGTCCCTATGAGTAGGAACAGAGAGATACCCAGTCAGCATTAGCTCTATAACACAAATAAAATCCGATCCTGAAAGACATGGATCTTTTTACATTTCCAAATAGTATAATAAATATAATAGAACAAATAGATACAGCTCTATAATAGGAATTTGATTAAATATGGATCTGTAGTATGACATTTAAAAGTATAGTTTCATATACAGCAAATGCACCCCATAAGTTTCTTACAACTTTATAGTAAAATATTAATAACCTAAATAATATAAATCACATTCATTTAAAATAGCTGATTTATAAACTAACTTGCTTGATTTTAAAACAAATTAAAATAAATTACCTATTAAGATGATAATGAGCATCGATTAGAGCATTGCTTCACAAATTTAATGTCCATACATACAATGTAGACATTTTGGTAAAATGCAAGTTCTGTTTTTGTAGTTCTGGATAAGGCCTTGGAAGTTGTATTTCTCATAAGCTCTTGATGAGGCTGGTGTCACTCATCCATGGACTATACTTTGAGTATTAATCGATTATAAGAATCATTAAAATAATTCAAAAAACGAAGTACCATTTTTAGAAAGAACTAACAAAATGTGGGCATTTAAAATTCACACAAATATCTTCAAAACCCCATTAAAGATAACAGGTATGAAATTTATTTTTTTTCTCAGCATGGTTTTTGAATATTCGTTAATAGAACTAAAACTGATGAAAAGTTCACAGTGTCTATTATAACCATATATCTACATAAGATGTTCAGCTTCTCTCATTCTCAGCAGGAATGGTCTCATTAGCACCTGTGATTTAAAAAGCTTGAGTTTCTCCCAGCAAGATGTGGTTTTATTAATATGTGTTATATTTACATGTCTCTTATTTTATGATGTTATTACGTGGAAGCATATCTATAGCTATTGCTCTAGTATCTGTTTACTTCATAAATATTGACTGCTAGAGGTGTGACTCTTACTAGAGCCTTTTGCATAATTATATGAGGATAAGCATTAAACAAAAATGACTTAAGAATAAATGAAAATAATAACTTAGTTTAAATGGAAAGTAAGATGACAAGAGCAATATGAAATAAGAATCATGAAAAGAATATGTTAGTTGT
This sequence comes from Carlito syrichta, assembly GCF_000164805.1. NCBI lineage: Eukaryota > Metazoa > Chordata > Mammalia > Primates > Tarsiidae > Carlito > Carlito syrichta. The sequence goes on from NW_007250861.1 coordinate 89,560, forward strand.
TATTTAAATATAAATGCTATTATTTTTGAAGAAATAAATGTGTAAATATCTATCTATTTCAAGAGAATTATGAGTTGTTTGCTAAATATATTTTCTGAAATATTTCTTTTGGGAGTTTTTCTTAGCACTGGACCGTGATGGTAAATGTTTAACAACTAGCTTTGTATAATAATATGTGTCACAAATGGTACCCAGGAATGGTTTATATCAGTTTACATTCTTAAGTGGAGTACTAGGGAGGCCCTCTTTCACCAGACTCACAAAGCAAACTTAATTAAAAAGACAAAACAATCTAAACGTATTTAAAATTCAGGTAGATGACATGCTATCTCATTTAATTTTTTAATTCTTTATTGTTTATTAACTATTTCATTTTTCATTTGTGAATTTCCTGTTAGTATACTTTTTCCATTGAATTTATATAGAATTATTTATATAGTAATGACTTAATTTTTTTTTAAGATGTCATTTATTTTTTATTGTATAATTGGTCTTTATAATTTTGTTTATACTACTTCTTGACATTAGCATGCATAAACTTTAAACTTTTGTTGATTATGTTCTATGATGTACAATGCATAATTATAAATAGTATAACAAATGTATAAAGTGGCTTCTGATGTCAGTCTTTAATTTCTCTTCCCTGGTAATTATTTTCCATTATGGCTAAGACAACCATTGCAGCTCTAGATTATTTTGAGAAATAAAATAAATAAAAACAATAGCAAACATAACAAAAACACAATAGCAAACTGTATGCAGTTCACCAACAAATATCCACTCCCCTGAATGTGAGTATATTTAAATTTCATTACTTTAAATCTACCGATTTACTGTGCATTTTCTGTTCTTTTTGTGACTTTATTTTTTTTAATCTACTTTTTCATTTGCTGGCAGAAACTTAAGTAACTTCAAGTCTTTTCTGTTGTTTGTTGTTTGTGCTTGTTTTCACTTATTTTGCTTTGCCTCTTTCTATGCTTGGTTATACTTGATTTTATGCTAGACATTATGTTTCACAAAAATCCATCCTGTTCACTGTTTATGAGAGATACAAAGAATGGTCTTATTTTATATTTTAGCAAATTATTTAATCCTGGTTTAATATAACAAGGGTCCCCAATTCTGGGCCACAGACTGGTACTGGTCTGTGGCCTGGGAGTAACCAGGTCACAAAGCAGAAGGTGAGCTCAGGCAAGTGAGCACATTTCATCTGTATTTACTGCCACTTCCCATCACTCACATTGCTGCCTGAACTCCACCAGCTGTCCGATCAGCAGTGGCATTTCTTATAAGAGTGAAGTGAACGCGTGAAGGATCTGATTTGCATGATCTTTATGAGACTCTAATGTCTGATGATCTGAAGTGGAACTGGGGTGGTGATGCTAGTGCTGGCAAGCAGATACAAATGCAGATTAAGATTAGCAGTGAGGTTTGGCTGCACAGTTCCCACCACCCCACCCCACCCCACTCCTGGAAAAATTGTCTGCCACAAAACTGGTCCCTAACGCCAAAAACGTTGGGGACCACTGTAATATAAGATGTATTGATTTTTAGGTCTAGTTTTGCTTTCACTATGTTGTGATATCACACATTATATAGCCTCTGAAAAACCTTACATAATTTACATTTGAGAGATAGATAATTTTAAAAAGTCAAACAACATGTTGATATCACATTATCTCAGGATCATATTTAGGGAACCTCTGATAAACGAAGTATAATGATAGAAATAGAAACTAACTGACATAAAGATATGCCAGAGTGATGATTATTCATGTGATCGTACAAATGCGTTCTCCAAACTTCTTCTAATTCATGAGAAGCAAGGTAACCGATGAAAAAGTTGACTTCAATTGGTTATATTAAGCAAGCTCTGTTGCCATTGGAAAGTACAAGCAGAATTGTGAAGAGAGTGAAGTCTGATTTTTGCTATGGTGTGTTCCTTCACCTTAGGTAACAAATCCTGCAGAGTGCCAGCTCTATAGACCGCAATGACCAATCTCCCTAGGTTTAAACCACTGCTTTATTTATCTGCTTCTTTAGGGTACAATGCTAATGACTTTACATTGTTTCTGACTCTGGGTGTTTGCCACCTTTTGTTTGCTTATTTAAGCTTGCCCACACCATTGAAAATAGTTGGGACATCACCCATAGAACCATTCACATTCATTATTCTTTTTGTAACATGGTGAATGCTAGTCCAAAAAAGCACAAAGTTTAAGAAATATTTGACTTTACTTCAATAAGCTGGGTCTTCAATCTTTCATCTCTTTGGACAAGTAGGAAATTCTATATGGGTTCTTTTGCTGGTGAAGTGCATGGAGAATACTAAAAGCACTCTGTATAAGGCAGCCTCTAAGGTGGCCCTGATGACCCCCAACTCCTAGTACTCACATCTTTAGATATTAGTAATAATTAATAACAGCATTCATAATCCCCCCTTCCCTTCTATGTGAGCTGGAACTGACCTGACTCAAAATAATTTTAAAGAAATATTTCACTTTCAAAATTAGTTTATAAAAAGACTGTGGCTTCTCTCTTGGGTATTCTCTCCTGATTGACTCACTCTGAGGGTAGGCAACTTTCTTGATTTGAGGCAGTTTTGGGGACAGTTCCACAGGGTGATGGTGCTGATACCTACCAACAACCACATACAAGAGTGAGCTTAGAAGAAATCCCTTTATCACCCCTTCAAAATAAATCTTTAGGTAAGACCACAACCCTGCTGACAACTTGACTGCAAATTCAGGCAAGATTTTTCACCAAAAACAGTCAGCTAAGCCATGCCTAAAATCCTGCCACTCCGAAACTATGAGATAATAAATACTCGTCTCTTTAAGAACAAAGACTTGGGATAATAATTTATGCAGCAGTAGATAACTAATACAGTCTTCTCTTTCCTACATTTTCAGGTTTGTTTCTGGTATTTTCTTTGCTCTAGTTCAAGGTCCCAACTTGACCTCTTGTGCATCTCTTCTCTGTATCTTTCTTGAGGCAATTTTCTAAATATCTACTCCGTGTATACACACAGATCATCTATTTCTTCTTACTTCTTTCTGTCTTTCATCTATTACTTCTTACTTCTCTCTGTCTTTCAGGTGCATTGTTAGTGAACAAGGTAAAAGTCCTCTGCCTGTTTTGTTCTGAACTCCCATGGGCCTCTCCATCTTGTCCAAATAAGGGGAATCTTTTTTCCTTGAATTATTGCTTCCTCAATAATCTTTTACTTGGCTTCTGTACTTTAGGACACATGGGATGATCTCAATATGCCTGAGTTTACAAAAAAACTCATTTTTTAACCTTAGGTTGTTTCTATTTTTAGCTCTATTACAATATCTGAGAAAAGAAGTCACAGAACCCATCTCCCTGTTTTATATGAGTTGAGAGAAAGTGATATTGCATATGTAAACACATACATATTAATAATCTAATTTTTGTCTCAGATCTCCTTTCTTAAAACCAACTCACTGTAATTTTCTAATCATAGGACAAACTTCTCAGACCCAGAAATGACTGCATTTCAGCTGAAAACTCTTAGTTTAAGGTTGGGCGTGGTGGCTCATGCCTGTAATAATAACACTTTAGGAGGCCTAGGCAGGAGGGATTACTTCTTCTTTCATTCTCTTCTCTTTCACATTAACATTACAGTTAAAAATTAGAAATAGGACTTTATTCGACTTTATTAGGTCAATAATGGAGATATTTTAAATGCTGCAATGATCATAATTAGATTTCAGTCTTTCAAATGCCTAAGAACATAAAATGGGGAAAATTTGCTCAAGAGCATCTAACCACTAAGGTGGGTAATTTTGTACCCTGGGTATAAGATTGAGAATAGAGATTATTGGCTGAGAATGATGACAAAAATATTGTTCCCAATGAAATTAAATCACTGCACTCACCTGATAACATAAAAATATGAGGAAAACAAAATGAGTGCCTATGATTTGAAAACAAGAGGTCATTGGATCAATTGAATGGCAAGTAAATTTAGTACCAATAAGATAAAACATTTTGAATAGAAGCTATTCCACTCTTAGAATCTGTTGCCTTGAAAGTCCCATAAATAGACTAGATTTATAATCAGCCGAGTTTCTGTCAATTATAAGTAATGACGATTGACACTTAAAATGTATTCACAAGTAGATGCCTAGTTTCCCCAAAGGCCTTAAGAGCTAAATGACTTTCAATAATGTAATGAGCTTTGTTTTTTGCTACAAACCAACAGAAAGAACACCTTGCAACTCTTGAAAGGAATTCAGGAACTGAAGATTCATATGTACTCATAACTAAATTTCAACTATTATTATAAGAATATATTCTTAGTACATATGGCATTATTGCAATCATCTTGCAACATTTTTATTCACTTATTTATTCATTATCTAACTATCCAGAATAGTTATTGTGGTAGATAACCTCTAAAGGACCTCAAATAATCCCCACATCTTGATATTATGTCCTTGTGGAATCCTTTTCTCTTGAGTATAGACTAGAACAAATGATTCATTTCTAATGAATAGAATATGCCAAAAGTGATGCTACTTCCATGATTGATCATAAAAAGATTGTAACATTCCCTGCATTAGCCCTGTCTCACTTTCTTTCTTTCTTAGGTCCCTTATACTAAGAATAGCAGGAAGGCATGCTGTAGTGAATTCTTATAATTTTATGTTGCCTGGGCATTTATTTTAAATATAAATTTAACTTTCTTATACCAGAAGCAGGACTCAGTCACCTTTGACAGAGTTTCTAGTTCTATACCCTCCCTCCCCAGTTTTTCAATGTCGTTGGCCCAGATATCTGCCTGGTACAACTGCTTCCTGGTGACTACTTCTGCTCCCAAATGGAACAGCTAGATTTAGCCTACTTAACTGGCCCCACTGACCCTCACAACTCACATGGACTGGGCAGATATGCTACAGTGCCTACCTCTCAGTCACAGCATTATCTCCCAGAACTTGTGCCTGTTTGCTTTAAACCCACGAATCAGAACTTCTTTCAGGAATTCTATTTGAATAAGGCCCTGGAGCCAATGAAGACATTGGTTCATGGGTCCCTCTCTCTCTCTCCACATGCTCCCTGCCTGTGGCCTCTGGGCATGCAGTGTAAGTAATAAAATCTGTTTTCATCTTGTGTCTCTCCAAATCACTGAATCATCTTGATCTTAAAAAGCCTAAATTTTTAATGGAGAGGCACATGTGCCAAAAAGCTTATCTTTCTAGCCAACTGCCGGTTACAATCTCAGGATAGAGCATAGCTAAATAATGACTTTATAAGTGAATTCCCCCCTCCCCCCGCCTCTCCAGTGGAGACTTCAAATAATCACAACCCTGAAAAATATTTTTATTGTAGCCTCACGGGATCACAGTTCAGCAGCTAAATAGTGCCTGGGTTCCTGATTCAGGGAAGTTGTGATTTAACAAAAGTTTTTTGATATAAGCGTCTAAGTTTGGGGGCAATTTGTAGTAAAACAATAGGTAAACAACACAGTTAGATGCATACACTCTGAAGTTAAATGATCTTTAATGGATTTTTTACTTTATAATAGCTTACTTCTTTACCTTGGTCAATATATAAATTCTTTGTATGTCCATGTCCTTGTTCAATAACAGATATAATAATAATAGTATCTCTCACTTCAAGTTCTTTTGAGTTAAACACTCAAATATACATGCAAAGAGCTTAGAGGCGTGCTCTATCCACAGTAGGTATTTTAAAATGTTAGCTATTGATGCTCATTTATTTGAATGATAATATTAAGAATATAAAAATTTACTGAGACTCTGTGAAATTGAGCAAGTGACATAATCACCTTGGATATCAATATTATCTCATTCAGCAAATATACATTGTGTTAATTATACATCAGAATATATATGTATACACATATATATGAGAGAAAGAGAGAGAAAAGAGAGAGCATGCAATAAGAAATTTGGACTTATAAAGTCTTCAAATACTTTGACTTTTTATGTCTTTTCTTTTTTCTCTAGACCTATAAGTACATGTAATGGTAGTCCTTTTGATATAGTCCCATAGATCCCAAAGTTTCTGTTGTCTTCTCCAATGTTTCCTCTATTTTTTTTTTTTTTTTGCAAGTAGGATTTATTAAGAAGATAGAAAAGCTCCCACAGTGGGAGGGGACCTGAAAGAGATTGCCCTCCTCTATGTTTATAGACAGATAACTTATATTTTCTATCTTTAAATTTGCTGGCTCTCTTTAGTCCTTGTCATCTCTAATATACTGATTAGTCTATTCGGTATTTTTGTTTTAATTTTTAAAATTGTACTTGTCTATGATTTTATTTTGATTTAAAATATATTTTCTATTTTTTGCTGAGTTCTATTTGTTCATTCATTATGAACATGTTTTTATTTCTGTCATTTATCATAGCTATTGTAGCACCTTTATAATTACTTCTGTTAATCCAGTATTTAGTTCAAGATATACTTCAATTGATTACCCTTTCTTTTTAATATGGGTTTGCTATGGTCTGAATATTTGCGTCCCCTTCAAATTTATATATTGCAATTCTGTCCCCCAAGGTGATGGTATTAGGAACTAGACCCATTAGGATGTTGTTAGGTCATAAGAGTGAAACCCTAAAGAATGGGATTAATGCCCTTGCAAAAGACATCCTAGAGAGATTTCTTGCACCTTCACTGTACAAAGACACAGATAGAAGGCATTGTTCTAAGCCAGAAAGTAGGTCCTCACTAGATTCTGAATCTGATGGTTTCTTGATTTTAGATTTTTCAGCCTCCAGAATGGTAAGAAAGAAATGTCTTTTGTCTATAAGCTATTCAGTTTATGGAATTTTGTAATAGCAGTACACATGGACTAAAATAGGATCATATTTTATTTCCCATATATCTAATAATTTTAGATTTATCCTAGGTACTGTGAATAACTCATTGTAGAGACTCTGGATTATGTTATATTCTTCTGAAGTCTCTTGCTTTTATATGTAGTTTCTTTGTTTACTAAGCAGATAACTTATTCATACTCAAAATGAAATACCTGTCGCTCTTGTGATGGAAAGCAGTAGAAATCTTTCCCTGGCTATTTTATCCTTTGATATGTTGCTTAGAATATTCCCTGGTCATTTGTATTTCATAGACCAAAATTTAGATCTTGTTTATTGTTGGGAGCTGGCCACGGAGGCCCACTGAGCATTAGGGATCAGGAAGGGTCGTTGACCCCAAGACCACTAGGATGCATTCGGGAGCTATTGACCCCATTTCCTTCCCCTTTCTACTCAGCATTAACCAGGTTAAGCTCCTGTGAGCTCAAAACATAAAAACTCTCAGACCGGGATGGACACAAGCTAACTCTAGAAGCTCATTGCTCCCAGTCTTCCTCAAACTGCAGTTTTGACTTTCACACAACTTATAATTCAAATTCGTGTCACATCTAAGAGCCTCAGTATTGGTCACAGGCTTCTGGATCATGAATTTAGGATTTATTAAAGGTGTAAATTGTAGAATATAGTTTTAGAAGACAGCCATTTTGTTGAAAGAATGCGGCTGGGTTACTTGCAGGTAGCCCACTGTGAACTTTGGATTGGGTCACATTCCAAACATTCTGGGATGGGCCACTTTCATTTGTAAAGTAAATACTTAAGCTTCTATAGAATTGTTTAACTTGGCATAAATCAATCAGCTTAGGATGAAAAAGTTTTATAGAATATGTCAGTCATGGATTTGGTTATCCTTTGCTATAGGATTTTAAGATTATCATATGAAAAGGGTTTAAAGGCAATCATTGATTAAGTGTTCATGGATTAAGGTTTCTGGTGGGTGGGGGATGCCCCTTCCACATCTGACTTTGTGTATAAAAGACCCGTTGTAATTCCCAATAACACACATCACTTCTGCACTAGACTGGAGTACAGTTTCTTTCTCTCTCTCTTCTTCCCCCCCAATCACTGACGCCGTCTCCACCTTTGGGGTACCCCAAACCCAGCTGGAGCTGGTCTCCAGCAGTTTATAGGTAAGAAATAAGTAGTTTTGTTACTTTGTTTTTAAAGAAAATTTTCACATCACTTTCCAAACATGACAGACATCTTGACTTACATACTCTGGTTATTTAAATCAGCATGATAATGACTTTTCTATTGACTTTTAACCACTCTTTGTTGCAATGGGTGGGGCCTTTTCTCATACAAAAATTTATAAAAATGGGAAAGCTTTAAATGTTTTCTTCTTTCCCAACCTTTTAATTGATTATTCATATAATTGCTGATTATGTTATCCATTTTATCTCATGTGTTGCTTTATATATATATATACATGATTGTTTAGAGATTTTATATGCATATTTAATTTGTTACTATCTATAATTAAATATCATTATTATGCATATAATGTAATGACTTTAGAAAAATATACTTATTATTAGCCCCTTTCTTACATTGGGATATCATTTTCACAGATTTTGTTTTAACACATGTTTTATATCTCAGTGTATTATTATTATTTTGGTTTAAATTCAAACCAAATAAAATATTAATTTGGTTTAAATTAAACTGAATGTTTAAATTTAATTATCTTTTAAATAAATTAGAGTTTTTAAAAAGTATTTACTCACGTGTTTTCTATTTCTAGTGCTCTTAATTCTTCCATGTGTATCTTGGTCTTCATGTAGTATTACTTTCCTTTTGCCTATTAAACTTCCTTTAACAGTTTTGGATTATGTGCAGTGATATTATATCTCCTAAATTTTCTTCCAGTCAAATGTGGACATATGAACAAGATCTATCTAGTATGCAGTTTCTGGTGATTCCCTTAAAGTGATGGGTCATGGCCAGATCTTGCCTTTCCTTTATTCTTTCTGGTTAATGGTAGGAGACATTGGTGCAGTTATCTTGCACTGTGAAATGGAGGTCACGTGCTGAAAAGAGAAAAAACTACAAGCTAGAGGGAGCCTAGGACCACACCAAATCCTAACATAAAAAATCAACCTACAAGCTTCTACATTTATATAAAAATGTTATAAATTATTTTTGTGTCACTTCAAGTTTTTAGTTTCTTCTATATCAACTGAAATGGTATCTTAAACTACATAAAATTTAGTTCTGGAAAATGGGATATGTCACAGCAAAAACTTAAATATGTGATGTCTTAGCAGTTGAACAGTGGGCTTCAGGGGTAAAACAACACAATCTAAAATCCTGGTGATTGCCATAGAACTTATAATAACTTCTAGGGTTAGCCATGGACTAAAATAACATAATTCTAGAGGAAATAATTGGGAAAAAGTCTAGGAATTTTAGTGCATGTGTTTATTTTCCACAACTTTTATAAAAGTCCTATGAAACAAGAGTGAATTTGATTTAAATATAGCTATTATATAAGTTTATATGCAAACAACTCTGTTAGGGTTGGTCTACCAGATAATGAGAGCCAGCCAAGCAGCATAGATGAAAAAGAGGTCTTTTCCTTTTCACAGAAACCTATTGTTACAGATGGGCTCCAAATTTTATGTGATTAAGTTTAAAGAGACTCTTTTGGGCAGAGCACAAGGCAAGTCTATAAAATACTAGAAATTCTAGGTTTAGAGATTATTTTTAAATATCATTGCCCCCAAATTGTTCAGAATCCAACAGACAGCAGTCTACTAAATATCTGAAGACATTATATTACCTAAGATACTACTTTTGCTTGAGAAAATCTGTGATTGTTGAACCCCTAAAATAATCTCAAAGAGTTTCCCAAAATGACTAGTGGATTGCCAGTTGGGAAATCCTGTTCCCAGAAGGTCACATTTTCCATTGCCTACTATAGATTTACCAGAAGAGGTAATGTACAAAGAAGCACTTTGCACTAGTTTAAGGTCAAGGGACCACCACTTAGAGAGCATAATCAATGGTAGCCTGATGGGCTACCAAGGAACTTAGAACTTATTCTACTTCTAAAGGAGGGGTTCTCAAGAATGTCTTCATTATAGGACTCAGTTACTTTTTTAATGGTGACAATTATGTGTTTCTCATTCTCCTTAATGGGAATTTGAATTGTAATTATGATGTTCCTACTCAGCCACTATATGTTGGCTATGTATTTAATTTATAGATATTCCCACCAGAAGGAGTTATATATGAACCTGAGAGCGAAGAGCACATAACTTGGAAATCCAAGATTTAGATTACAAATAGTAACTGGCTGGTACTTAGAGATGAGCTCTTTTAGGGTAGGATTGAGTGTATTATATGCAAGGAAAAAAATATATGCTCAAATGGTTGGCTGTAAAGAAGTACAGACTGTGGGAGTTCTCATTTTATACCAAAATAGAAATGTAGATGGACAATACTCACTCAGAAAATAAACTACATTACTCAGTCTCCTTTTTATCAAAGTATTACGATGCGATCATTCTTGATAGACTGAATAAACAAGTGATAATTGCCTGCCAATATATGACAATAGAATTCTGATGCACCAAATCTGAAACAACTATTCTGGAAAGCCAAATAACAAAATCTGCAGTAATTTGAACAGTCAGGATTGTGTCAATAACTGTCACCTACCTAATTTTGCCCCTGAATTCAACACAGGACCAATCAAAGAAAACCAAATATGGTTTCCAAATCAATCCCCTAAGATGCTCATTTCTAGTTAGCCAATATCTAACTTTCTCATGGCAAAAAATATAAAAGCAGATCACATCTGAATCTTACCACCTTTATTTATTTATTTTTTTTACTATAAAGGTTTTGCATCTCTTACCTGTCTTTGAGTCTCTGCCAAATGCTTGCATTGGAGGCTGATTCACTTGCAAATACTGAATAAATAGATTGTACTTTGTTTTCATTTGGGTAATTTTGGCTTATTTCTACATTCTGATCAATAGAAAACGTCAAACATAATTCTGATTGGTGCCTAAAAGAAATAGGTTTGGTTTTTTTCTCCTTTATCTACTGGTTGAATTTAGTCATAATACAGTATTACTGCAGACACTAGAGCAACCATATTTAATTATTAGAAGTTGAGGATACCAGGTGTGACTGCCTTTACTGCCTCTGTAGAAGAAAGAGGCATTATACCAACTCAGATTTTATAAGAGACAAAATAAACTTTTATTTTATTTAAGATATTTATGACTTGGAGATATTTGGGACAACATCAAAATGAACAAAATGAATAATATAGAATTTTTTTAAGAAACTGTTATTTGGAATGACTCATCTTTTAAAATGATTCATCTTTTAAAATGATTCATCTTTTAAAATGATACTGTTCAATGAACATTGACATATGTGTATAGTTGTATAACTACAACCAAATTCAAAATCTAAAACATTTTCATCATCTTAAATATTTCCACTATGTATTTTGCAGTTAATACCCTCCCCTGTCTGAGACAGTATCAAGCACCAGTTTATTTTTTGGACTTTATATAGTTTTGCCATTCCTGAAATGTTATATAAGTGATGGAATGAAGTATTTAGTTTTGTTGGATTTGTTTTGTTTTGTTTTCTGAATTGAGTCACTTAGCATGATGCTTTTGAGATTTATTTATGTTATTGCATGCATGTAAAACATGTGAAAATAAAGGGAAAGCCATGGATACCAATAAATAGCAGAACAAACTCCAGAAAAAAAGTGAATAAGTGTTCTGTAGTCACAGTTGGTCTATAGACCAAGGAGGTTCCTGGGAGAGAGGCTGCAGAAAAAAAAAAGGTAGAATATTAAATAAGCAATAGATAATGGATAAAGATGGCACATCAACAAAAAGTATTATAAGCCATTATTTAGAGACATAGGTTTACGCAGAATTTGCAATAAAATTAAAAATACTTGTCAATGTTTGTCTCTGTCTCTGTACAGGAGAATTGAGGCGACCAAGCTTGAATCATGGGACTACTGTTTTTAGTTTTGTTTTGTTTTTCTTATGATCTTTTGTGCATGTGTTTTTCCTCCAGTAAAATGAATAAGAAGAAGATGAGAAAATGAATAAACAAAAATTAAAAGTTTAGAGGGTTCTGGGAAGATGAAGAGTAGGAAGCACCAGGAATCCACCTCTCAGACCAGAAAGGAATTATACTGGCAGGATTAACTGTGTAATTATTTTTGACACTTTGGAGTTTACTGAAGGCATGCAACTGCCAAAGGAAGGCATGGACAGTGAATTGTGGCTAGTTTTGGTGCATCTCAGCTTTTACCTTGGGAACAGTTACCTATCCCCCATCCCTCAGCCCCAGAGCAGCCAGCTAATCCTAGAGCAGCAACATGTATGTGCCTTGAAGGCACCAAGCTAAGAAACAAAAATGCTGTTCTTAAAGTATCAGCATCTGTATTCTGATCACAGATTTCTGCTTCTAATCCTGAAGGGGCAGACACCTCACTGTTGCACTTCCCCCCATTGTCGCAAGCCCCTCCTCTTCCGTTGACCTAATTTCTAGGGGATTTATAAAGCACCAGTGCTTCTTCACCCTCTTCATTTTATCTTTTCTCCTTTTGGCAGTCAGGCTAAAGAGTAAGACATTCAAAAGAAACCACATATAGGGGGAATCTGAAAGTCAATACATGCTTATGGAAAGGCACAGGCTCAGAAAAAACATAAAATACCTTAAGTTTACACCTCAGCCCAGAGAAAACTTTCAGCAATCAAAACAAAAGAAAACAAATTTTTTAAAAATCTGCAAACCCTGACATAGAAAGATAATCTGATTTCCAAAGTTATCACATTATGACATTCAAATGACCAATTTTCAACAGAATTCACAAAGCATACAAAGAAACAGAAAAGTGTGACCTATGAAAAAAATAATGATATACCAATAGAAATGGTTCTTGGGAAAGACGTGATAACTATTTTACTAAAAAAAAAAAAAAACAAACAAACGATTTTAAACATCTGTTTTAAAAATGTTTGAAGAACTCAAGAAAGATGTGGAGAAAGACAAGAATATAATGCAGAGCAAAATGAAAATATTGTTTTAGACTAGCCACCCGATCTTGCAAGATGGCCGTTAAAGTCTCACTTCTGCTGAGAAAGAAAGAAAGAAAGAAAGAAAGAAAGAAAGAAAGAAAGAAAGAAAGAAAGAAAGAAAGAAAGAAAATATTTGTTTTAGAAATTTAAAATACTGAAAAGAAATAAAAAATCTAAAACTGAAAATAACAATAAATGAAGTAAAAAAATTCACTTGAGGGATTCAAAGATAGCAAATTGAAAATAAGACAATTAAAATTATCAAGAATAACAAAAATAAACAAAAAACTGAAGAAAAGTAAACAGAACCTGGAACAACCCTTTCAGGTCCACTCCCACTGTGGGAGTTTTCCCAAAATCCTAGAAATTTTCTGTCAATGAATCCTACTTTCTCACTACAAAAAAAAAAGAAAAGAAAAGTAAAGTAAACAGAGCCTAAAGGAACTGTGGAATATCATCAAATGGACCAGCATTATGGCAATCTCAGAAAAAGAAGAAAGCAAAAAGGGGGGAGAAAACAAAAATTTTAAAAGTATTGGTTGAAAACTTACAAAATTTGATGAAAAACAGTAACATACATCTAAGAACCTCAACAAGACTTCAATAGGATGAACTCAGATTCACAGTGACACTGTTCTAATCAAACTGGAAAAAGTTAAAAACAAAGTGAGAATCTTAAAAGCAGCAAGAGTAAAGAGACTTATCTCACTCAAGATACCCTCAATAAGATTATTGGCAGATTTTTCATCAAAAGCATGTAAAAGTCCAAAATCAGTGTGCTAATATGTTTAAAGTGCTAAAAGAAAAAACAACCAAGAACTGTATATTTGCTAAAACTGTTTTTCAAAAGTGAAGAATAAATTAAGACATTTATAGAAAAGCAAAAGTGAAGGAAATTTGTTATCACTAGACCCAACAGGCAACAAATTTTAAAGGGATTCCTGAAGTTTAAAGGGATTCCTGAAAGGACACTAGACAATAACTCAAAACTGTATGAGTAAATAAAGATCACAATAATGACAAATGCATGGGCAATTCTAAAATGTATTATTAGTGTAACTTTTGTTTACACAACACATTTTGTTTTCTATATAATTTAAGCGTCAAATGTATCAAAAAACATTTATTAGTTTATGCTTGAGAATGCAAAATGTATAAAAATTTGCATGTGTGACATCAACAACTGAGAGGGGTAAAGATAGAGATGTAAAGGAGCAAAACATTTGTATGCTATTGAAGTTAAGCTTGAATAAATTCAAAATAGAGTGTTATAATTTTGGAATATTACATGTAATCCCCATAGTAACCAAAAACATACTGTAGAATATACATAAAAGAAAATGAGAAGGAAATCAAAACATTTTACTAAAATAAAATAAATAAAAGAGAGTAATTCAGGCAATGAAAAACCAAAAAAGCTATAAGGCAAATAGAAAACGAATAATAAAATGGTAGAAGTAAGTCCTAATTACTGTAAATGTAAATGGATTAAATTTTTGAATCAAAAGATCAAGATTGGCAGAATGGATTATAAAAAGTGATCCAACTATATGGTATCTACAAGAGACTAATTTTGGATTTAAAGACACAAATACATTAGAGGTTAATGAGTTGAGAAAGATATTCTAAGAAACAGTAACCAAAAAAAGCAGAAGTGGCCATATAAATGTCAGACAAAATAGATTTTTAATTTATAAAATTTATAAAAACAAAGGAGGACATCATTTATAAACAAAAGTTTTAATACAGCAGATAATTAACAGTTATAGTTACATGACTGACAAATAACAGACCATCAAAAGACACAAAGCAAAAATTGACAAAATTGAGGGAAGAAATAGTTCTACTACCATCATTGGAGATTTCAATGCCCCATTTTCTTTCTTTTCTTTCTCTTTTTTTTTGAGTTGGAGTCTCACTCTGTCGCCCATACTGGAGTGCAGTGCCTACTTCCAGCCCCTGCAGCCTCGACCTGCTGGGCTCCGGTGATCCTCCCACCTCAGCCTTCTAAGTAGCTGGAACTACAGGTGCACACTACCATGCCCGGCTGATTTTTTGATTTATTGTAGAGATGAGGTCTCACCAAGTTGCCCAGGTGGGTCTTGAACCCACGGGCTCAGGCAATCCACTCACCTTAGCCTCCCAAAGCGCTGGTATTACAGGGGGAGCCACCAAACCTGGCTCCCATTTTCAATAATGGGTAGAACAAACAGAAAGTAAATAAGGACTTAGAGAACTTGAAAAACACAATATGCCAGCTAGATCTAACATATACAGAACACTCTACCCAACAACAGTAGCATACACATTTTTCTCACGTGCACTTACAATATTTGCCACGATAAACCATATGTTTGGCAATACATTCAGTCTCAACAGACTTTAGAAAGATAAATATCATACAATGTATCTTTTTTCAACCAAAATAAAATAAAATTCAGAAATCAGTAACATAAGTAAAATTTAAAAATTCAAAAATCTGTAAAACTTAATCAGCATACTCAAACAATGGATCAAAGAAGAATTCACAAGTAAAATTATTTACAGACAAATGAAAAAAAATACAACATACCAAAACTTAAGAAACACAGCAAAAATCAGTGCTAAGGGAAAACTTCATTGCTACAAATGCTGGCATTAAAACAGAAGACAGATTTTAAAACAACAGTCTAACTTTACACCTTGAGGAATTAGTAAAAGAACAATTAAACCTAATGCATGTAAAAGTAAGAAAATAATAAAGATTGACCAGAGGATAAACAAAATAGAAAACAGAAAATCAACAGAGAAAATCAACAAAATCAAAAGTGGGTTCTTTGAAAAAGTCAACAAATTTGACAACATTTAGCTAGCTTGACTAAGAAAAAAAGAAGCAACACTCAAATTAATAAAATCAGAAATAAATTTGGAGACATTACTACCAGTTTTACAAAAATAAAATCCTTTATAAAAAAAGTACTGTAAGCAATTATATGCCAGCAAAATTGCATAACTTAGCTGAAATGCATAAATTTATAGAAACACAAAATTTACTGATTGAACTGTGAATAAATAGAAAACCCAAACAAGCATATAACTAGTAAGAAGAGTAAATCAGTAATCAAAAATTTCCTGAAAATGAAAAAAAACCCTTGATCTAGCATTACTGGTGAAATCTACCAAGAATTTAAAGAAAGAAGCACAATAAATCATTTTCAAAACTTTTCCAGAGATAATGTAGAGGAAACATTTCCAAACGCATTTTATTATAAGGCCGCCATTACCCTAATACTGACATTAGACCAAGACAATACAAGAAAATAAAAAAAACAAAAACACAGATCAACATCCCTTTAATGCAAAATTTCTCAAGCAAATACCAGCAAACTTGATTTAATAGCACATTAAAAAGATTATAGACCACAACCAAATGGAATGCAAGAGTGGTTCAACATATGAAAACTGATTAATGTAGAATACCAACATTAACTGAATGAAGAAAAAACTACATAATCATTTTATGCAGAAAAAAAATTCAACATCTTTTCATGACAAAAACACTCAACATAACACAAATAAAGAAAACTATTTCAACATATTAGAAGCCATATACAGGAAAACCATAGTGAACATCATACTTTACAGTGAAAAACTGCAAGCTTTTCCTCTATGATCAGAAACAAGGCAAGAATACCTGTTTTCATCACTTTTATTCAGTATAATAGTGGAAGTTCTGACCATAACAATTAGACAAGAAAAAGGCATTTGAGTTGGAAAAGAAGTGAGATTGCCTATTCTGTGGTGACATATATAAATAATATAATGTGACATATGTAGAAACAATAAAGATTCCTCAAAAATTTGATAGACATAATTAATAAATTTAGTAAAGTAGCTAGATACAAAGTCAACATGCAAAAAATCAAGTTGCATTTCTTTACACTAAGAATGTGCAATCTATAAATTATTAAGAACAATTCCATTTATCATATGAAAAATAATATAATACTTAAAAATTAGCCAATGAGGTAAAATACTTGTGCAACAATAATAACAAAAAAAGTTAAAATAAATTTAAAACATATACAAAAAGAAAAGTTATCTCATGTTTATGGACTATAAAACAATATCGCTAAGATAAGATACTAAATTAATATTCAGATCAATGCAATCCTTATCAAAATCTCAATGATGCTTTTTGCAGAAATAAAAATAAAACCATCCTAAAATTCATATGGAATCTCAAAGGGATTCCAAATTTCCAAAACAATCTTTGAAAAGCAAAGCAAAGTTCAATGTTTTACCCTTTCTTATTTCCAAAGTTATAGAAGATATTTTAACTACAACAGTTTGGGTCGGGCTTGGTGGCTCAGCCTGTAATCCCGCGCCTTTGGGAGGCTGAGATGAGTGGATTGCCTGAGCCCGCGGGTTCGAGACCCGCCTGGGCAGCGAGACCTCATCTCTACAATAAATCAAAAAATCAGCTGGGTGTGGTAGCGCATGCCTGTAATTCTAGCTACTCGGAAGGCTGAGGTGCAAGGATCGCCGGAGCCCAGCAGGTCCAGGCTGCAGTGGCCGGGAGCGGCCACTGCACTCCAGTCTGGGCGACAGAGTGGGACTCCAACTCAAAAAAAAAAAAAAAAAGAAAAACAGTTTGGTATTAGCATAAAGACAGACATATAAACCATAAAAATATGGAATAGAAAAGAGAATAGAATAGAACCGAAGATCCAGAAATAAACCCTGGCATATATGGTCAAACAATTTTCTACAAGGTTTATGGGAAAAGGACCATTTCCAACAAATTGTGATAGGAACACTGAATATTCGCATGCAAAATAATGAAGTATACTCTTAACTTTACACCATTTACAAAAATTAATTAATTAAAGACCTCAACATAAAATGTAATATTATAATACTCTTAGAGAAAAGTATAGAGAAAAGCTTCCTGACTTTGGATTTGGGAATGTTTTTGTGACATGAAAGAGACTATGACATGAAAGAAAATCAACAAAATAAAAAAAGATAAATTAGACTTTATGTATCAAAGAGCTCAGTAAGGTGAAATACAAAGCATAGAACAGGAGCGAATACTTGTAATTTTAAAATCTGCCAAAGTATTAATATTCAGAATAAATAATTCCTAAAACTCAATGACAAGAACAATAACAGCCCAATCTAAAAATAAGCAAAAAATGTGAACAGGTATTTCTCTGAAGAAGATATACAAACAGCCAATAAGCATACAAAAAGATACTAAACAACCCTAAAAATTAGGGAAATGCAGATCAAAAGCACACTGAAGTGCCATTTCATACCCATGAGGATGACTATTATAAAAACATACTCATGAGGATGACTACAATAAAAACAAAGACAAAACATACTCCTACCCCCCCCCCAATCTCAGAAGATAACATGTGTTAGCTAGGATGTGGAGAAATCTGAAATGGTGCAGAAAACTGTATGGAATTTCACTAAAAAATTGAAAATAGAATCGCTACATGACTCCCAATTCTACTTCCAGATATACATACAAAAGAACTGAGAGCAGGGTTTTAAAATGATTCTTGTATGCTCATGCTCATAATGGCTAAAATGTGGAACCAACTCAATTGTCTATTAATAGATAGATAAATGATTAAACAAAATGTAAACTATACATGTAATGAGGTATTATTCAGTCTTAAAAAGTTAGGAAATTTTGACATACACTATAACACGGATGAATCTCAAGAACATTATGCTAAGTTAATTAAAACAATCACAAAAAAACCCACAAATAATGTATGATTCTATTTATATGTGGTCCTCTATAGCCACTTCTGTAGTCTACTCTGGTAGTCAAAATCAGAAAGATAGAATGGTGATTGCCGGGTTCTGGAGGAAGCGAGCAATAAGGGGCTGTTGTCTAGTGTGTATAGGGTTTCAGTTGCACAAAATGAAAAGTATTATGAAGGTAGGAAATAGAGATGGCTGCACAAAAATATAAATGCACCTAGTACTACTGAATTATACACTAAAATTGGGGTAAGTTAACAAATGTTATGTGTATTTTACCGTAGTTTTTAAAAATTGAGAAAAAAAGAATAAAATCTCTTGAAATTGGATGTGAGTACATGATGTTGTCTCAACTCAGATCAAGGGACAAAGAAGATAAATGGGTAATATTCAAAGAAATTGTCAAATTTGAACAAAGATAAAATAGTTAAATCTATGCCTGCTTTCTGTGGATTTAGATCATTCGTTTTTTGCTTTTTAACAGGTCTTGAAACTGCTTTCATCACAAAGATTCAATAAGACTGAGCTGTTATCATAAAAAAAAAATAGATGCCCTTACTTCAGCATATCAGTTAGTCATCCCTCTGCTGGTAATTTTTCACTATAGCACCAATCATAGGCAGTGATTAAAGTAAGGGTTCAGTTTCGAGACCCGCCTGGGCAACTTGGCTAGACCTCATCTCTACAGTAAATCAAAAAATCAACCAGGCGTGGTAGCACACGCCTGTAGTCCCGGCTACTTGGAAGGCTGAGGTGGAAGGATCCCCGGAGCACAGCAGGTTGAGGCTGCGGTGGCTGGGAGCGGCCACTGCACTCCAGTCTGGGTGACAAAGTGAGACTCCAACTAAATAAATAAATAAATAAATAAATAAATAAATAAATAAAGTAAGTAAGGGTTTATTAATGGAAATGTAATGTGGAGAAAAAGGCATTTCTAACAGTAGGCCAAAAAACAGAAGCCAGTACTTGGAGGAATACAGTAAGGCCAATTCTATGCCAGGTCAGGCACGGCAAATAACAGAGAATGAATTAGGGCCATGGAATCGGTTCAATGCAGAGGATAGTACTGAAAGTGATGATTCTTTCAGCCATCTCTGATGTGGTGGTATGCTATAGATATAATTTTCAATCATGGTTCCTGGTTCATAATTCCCATAGCCCTTGCTACATTCTTTTGTTACAGTGTTGGGTGTGTTAGGCTTCAGGGGTAGGGTTCATGAACAGAATCTCTTTGACATTCTGCCTTACTTCTACCCGCTTCAAGGCAAAACTTTAATTTTTCCCTGCCTTCTGATTGTGGGTCTTGTAATCCTTCCTAGAGAGGGTTCCACCCTACATGTAGGGGGAAGAAATACCGAGGTCATGAAGTGTCCACAAAAACCCAAAAGGAGTGAGTTTGGGGAACTTCTCAAGAACTGTCTATGTGGTGGTCAAATGAAAGGTGAAGAATTCATCCTCATTCTGGGTGGGTGGTTCACTTTACAGGTATGGGCGCTTCTGTACTCAGGACCCATCCAAGCCACACCCTTTACATCTCTTCATCTGGCTATTGTGTCCTCTAAAGTATCGTTCTTAATAAACTAGTAAGCATAAAAGTGCTTCCCTGAGATATGTGAGCCTCCCTAAGCTAATTAATCGAACCCAAAAAGGGGGTCATGGGAATCCCAACTTAAAACCAGTCGGGCAGAAGTTGTGATGGCCTTAACTTGCAACTGGGCAGAGGGAAGAAAGGAAAAGTCTTTGAAATTTAGTCCTTAGTCTGTGGTATCTAACATTATCTCTGGCTAGATGACGTCAAAATTGAATTGGACAACTCCCAGTTTGGTGTCCACCGCTTGGTGGTGGGGAGAAACACCTACATTTGGTCAAAGAAGTCTTCTATGTTGACTAGTGTTGTGGTGGTGTGAAAGCAGAGAGAAAAATCTGGTTTTGATACTGGTGGGTTTGGCGATGATCGCCTCAAGAGATTGAGAGACGGTGTTTAGTCCCAGTGTGCTGCTGTAGCTGACTCCTTGGGAAGTTCTAAGTCTGTTCCCAAATCCTCACCCATACCAGGACCTGGTTCTTGACGCCGTCACAGGAAATAGTTCAGTAATGAATCCCAGAAAGTAAAAGAAAGAGCTTTATTTCAAACTGAAATTATGTACTCAAGAGAGGAGAGTGAGGGTGATCTCCAAGAGGAAGATGTGTTCAAGGGTAGGGAGTCCTGGCTTTTAAATAGTTTGCTCTGGCATCATTTGTTGGTCTAATCTGTTGCCATGCTGTAATAAACCAGCTTTGACCAGTTTTGTTACCAGGGAAGTTAGGAGAAGTGTGTCAGATACATGTCAGTTACAGGTCAGGGTAGTTTGTCAATTTCATGTCAGTTACAAATCTGGGGATGTTTCTTAACTCTGGCAGAGTAATTTTTCATTACCCCCATTCTGAAAATAGCTAACCCACCTTAGTTTGAGATACAGTTTCCATGAATCACCTGGTGTTGGAAAAATATCTGTTGCAGAACAAGAAAAATATTGATAGTAAGGATTCAGAGTAGAAATTGTAGAAAAAAAACTATATCTTTTTTTTTTTTTTTTTTTTTTGAGTTGGAGTCTCACTCTGTCGCCCAGACTGGAGTGCAGTGGCCGCTCCCGGCCACCGCAACCTCGACCTGCTGGGCTCTGGCGATCCTTCCGCCTCAGCCTTCCAAGTAGCCGGAATTACAGGCGCGTGCTACCACGCCCAGCTGATTTTTTGATTTATTGTAGAGATGAAGTCTCGCTGCCCAGGCGGGTCTCGAACCCGCGGGCTCAGGCAATCCACTCACCTCAGCCTCCCAAAGGCGCGGGATTACAGGCTGAGCCACCGAGCCTGGCTAAAAAAACTATATCTTGTTGCTCAGATTCAACTTGTTGATCAAGTTAAACTTGCCAGTCTCCAAGTTTGTCAATTCAGTTCCCAATTGTCTTCTCACTAGCAGAATAATCTTGGGCAAATTACTTATTTCTGTGCTTTAGTTTTCTCTTAGGCTGCTTGGATAAAAATAACTATAAGATTAGCAAAACTAGCAACAGTAATAATACATAAAAATAGATATCCATTTACCATGTGTTAAGCACTACTTATAATTTATTTTATTTTAAAAAAATAGACAGTTTTAAGGCCCTTGAAGTTCTGAAATTTATACTTTATAGTATAACTGAAGATTTGAAAAGTCCGCAAGAGGTGATTTGAAAACTTAGTAATTCTGAGACAAGTGTCCTAGCTCAACCCCTATTAGACTGTTACAATTAGGTTGCTCCTGTACAAATACACTGTATTTGCCTTCAAGATCCAAGAAGGCTATGAAAAAAATGGGGAGTTACTGCCTACAGGACTATAGGGATTTAGGAAACAATGCCTGGCCATGTCTAGTCTACAATCATTATGACTCATGTAAATTCAAATCAAATCAGCAATTAAGCAAAACAAATTCTTACACCATAATTGAAATATAAGCATAAAATATTAGTATACATTTAATTAACATAAACATATATGTATATTAGTTTCTCTGATGGGATTTTTTGTTGCTGTTTGTTTGAGTTGGAGTCTCGTTCTGTTGCCCAGGCTGGAGTGCAGTGGTATACTCACAGCCACCCCAGTGTCGACCTGCTGGGCTCTGATGGTGTTCTTTTAATGTTCCATTCAGATCCCCTTAGTCTGACTGGTGCACCCACCCTCCAGACCCCGTAGGTGTTGGCTACTAGCAGCTAATAGTTGTCCCTGTTACTAAAGAATTGTCTTTGAACAAACAGGAATTCTACTGCATAGCCAATGACTGAATGATTAATTTGGGAGTACAAAAGTACAGAAGGACATTTTTTTGACTCAAAGAGCCAACTAACTCCATGTGTGTAAGTCATGTTCCAGAATTTCACCACATGATCAAGCAGAAGGAATTCTCTAGCTGAGACTACATACTTGCTTAGATTTTACCCTTCCTCTGCCCTTTGAACTACCCCTTCAAATAATCACCTGATTAGAATCTATATGTTAGTCTCTTCTAGTTTACCTAATTTAAAACAGTTTCATATTTTTCTCAGAGAAGGTATCTTTCTATTATAGTGATTAAGAAACTGGTGAAATACATCTAAAATTAAAACAAGTAAAGTTAAAATAAATTACTTGTGTACTAACTTACCAAAAACTAACCTTAGAGGTAGGAAAAAAATAATTACTTTCATAACAGATTATGCTAACTTGGAGGGATAAATTAACCTTCCCTCCCTATTTTGAAAATAAGTTTCAAATATAATGGGATTATGACATATCTTGGTCTGAACTTGATCTTGAGATTCTTCTAAAAATTCAGTGTTTAATCAATCTTTCTACAAACTAGAATAATCTATACAACACTTTAACAATCATAAGAGAATATATGGAAGGATCAAACTTCACACAAATACGAAAATAAGAAGATAATATAAAATTCCAGAGAGCATTATGTTTATATAGATTCTAGATTTTATAATTAAAATTCAAAGGATTTTAATCCACCTCCAATTCCCTCCAGAATGTTCAAACTACATTAACTTTTACTAAACACGAATAGCTATTTTACTGACAGTTCTCATTTCTGAAGCAAGTGCCAGAGTCTCTGCCACATTTTTAATTCATGATTTATTGCTGTACCATACAGAGACACGATTAGGTGGTAAATTGATTTCTCAATGAACTTACTAAAATTTTTAATTCACTCCTAGTGATATGCCCCACAATAGAACATGCAAAAAAAAACTTTGGTTTTTTTTGGTTTTTTTTTTAGAAACAGAGTTTATAAAGCATTGCAAAATTTAAGAACTCATAGAATGTACACCAAGAGTGAACCCTAATGTTATGTGAATACTATGAAGTTTAAGTGATAATGATGTGTCAACAAAGACTCATCAGTGATCACAAATGTACGACTTTAGTGGAGGGTATTCATAAGAAGGTAGGCTATGCATGTATGTGAGAAAGTTATGTATCTTCTGCTCATTATTGCTGATAATCTGAAAGTGTCTAAAAATGTCTATTTTTTAAAAAACTTAATTTTATGATGTCTTCCACAGGATGAGGATAGACTATGTGCCCTAATGGGGAAAAAAAAGTCTAGCTACTATAATACAGTTGAACAAGATGGATTCTCAAATCTCTTACACATTTATATAATATATTTTTTCAAAGAAATGATAACATAATAAACTGTATTGAGGACACAACAGGCAGTTTGCCAGAAACTCTGACTTTTACAGCTATAACAGTGATTCTCTTTCTTTCAACCCCCTAGTCTGAAGAAAAAAAAAGAAAAAAAAAAACACCTTAACTTTTCTCTGTATCTCTGTAATGCACGTTTTTTATATCCATTTCAGTCGACAGAAAACCTCCGTATATGAACTCCCTGTTGATACAGCAGATCTCTAGCGGGTGTCAAGATCAATGTGTTCTATACTTCATTATGAAGCTGTCAGTAGAGTCTCCATTGTTGATTTATAATTTGGTTCCTTTATTATACAATGATCTTTTCGTTGGGTTTCTGCATTAGGGCACAGGTATCATTTACAGTGAAAATTTGCTGTGAAGAGCGGAGAAGTAAAAGGAAAGATATTTTCATAGATCAACAATGATCTAGTGGCAATCTAATAGAAATCTCCTTCCAACTACATGTTTATTTGGGTATTAAATTGTACTTGTACAGAGCAGTTTGAGAAAAACGCAATCACTTTGATAAAGAAAAAATGTTAATTATTTTAAAATAAAAATTTTTTATATTAATTTTCTTAAAAATTATTTACAATGTCATCGTTAGTCTGTTTTTGTCTTGTCTAGAAGTGGGGCATTTACCTCAGTGGTTCTTGGGCAGTGAAAAAGGCTGAGTGCATACACTGTGGCTTTCAACTGTCCTAGAAAAAAGTCTTTAGACCTTTCCTCTAAAAAGCTGGTATCCTCTGATGTAACTGAAGATGAGTGGTGTATCATAATAATGGAATTAGATTAAGTCACAGTCTGGGGCCTCCTAGGTAAATGTAGAACACCAATACACCCAAAATATTTGACAAAATCCATGAGTGTAATGGCAATTGTACAACAAATGCTTCTCCTAAAAAACTAAAAAAGCTTTGATACTTGCCAATTTCTGTGGTGTAAATATTCTCAACAATGTCTACCACAAGCAATATATCACTGAATATTTGGGAAAAGATGTGCAGTGCCATACCACTGTATTTATAATATAGCAAAACAATAGAATGAATAACCTCAAGGGCCTAAATAATAGTGAAATACCGTTAGATAATTACAAAGTGATGAGTTTGAGTATTTTGAAGAATTATCTCATTAAAATAGTTTATGAAAATGTACATTTATGCTATTTAATTTTTAATACTGTCTGTGTTTAACAACCACTTTAAAGTTTCTGAAAATTTTTAAATGGGCTCTCATGAAGCATTATAAGCTGACTTTAATATTCCATCCTGTCCCAGATTCCAAAAGCTTGTATCTCATCTTAGGATCCTGTGGTAAAACTCTTTGCAAGTACCTAGTTTATCCCAATCAACTCTTGGTTACAAAATTATCCTTTCTTTTCCCTTTCCACTTAGACTAATTCTAGATTTAAATACCCATGTGAAGAAGAAAGTTTTCTAATTAAATAGGCATACTATCTTCCACAAAAGATAACACACTAGAAAATGCGCAGATAAAAGGAATTTTAACTCTATTTTCTTATCTTCCTTTCCTCCTTCCCTCCCTCCCTTCCTTCATTCTTCCTTTTTAAATTGAAATATTCACCATAAAATGCAGTAGCTCTAGTGTTCTCTGTGACCTAAATGCCTTTTATCAATTTATTTAAAGGAACTAAGTAGCATAAAAATCAATCTCTGAGAAATATCTTCATAGTCTATATAGGAAGGTGGGGATCAGAAAAGTAAAATAATTTGTCTAAGGTTAAATAAAATATGTGCCAATGTTTGAATCCAGATATGCCCAGGTCTAAAGCTCATTTTCTCATCAACTCCTCTTAACTTACTTTTAAATTAAATATGAGAATTAAATGACCACTAGGGGCTTAATTATGCTTGTTTGAAACATCAGTCCCCAATTGTACCTTTGTTCCAAATTACCTTAATCTAATAAAAAAAAAATTGCAGTTACTTTCAAGGGAAAAACACGATGGGAGAATACTATTAATATGGAATTATAGCAATAGTAAACAAAATAAAGTAATTAAAATTAATTCATTGATAAAAAAATCAAGCAATTAGTCACTTGTCTACAATAATATTCTTATTACTTCATCATCCAATCCAATCAAAATTATGCAAATTATAGAGAGAGAGACGTAACTTGAGGTATCATTTTTTTTTAAGTTTTAAAACATGATCCATAGTGAAAAATGCATTTATTTCATGACAGAGTACTTTTGTGCACAGGGAACACACACACACACACACACACACACACACACACACACACACACTCAAACAAAAGATTTGCAAAGTGCTATGGTTTTGAGTATATCATCTAACCAAATAGCAGAAAGAAAAATGAAGAAATTCTACAAATTGTCTAATGTTCGTTCTCTGTTGCTTTATTTTCACCCATTCTAAGTTTGCATCATTTTTATTTATGTGCAGTTTTAAGATATTATTATTGAGCAGAAATGTTTTCTGAAACTTCCACTCTATCACCCTTACTCTGACTCTGGAGTTGCAAAGGACTTATCTTTTCCTTCCCTATAGGCAGTTTTTCAAGACTTTGAAGGAATATTTTCCATTTTATTCATCTCTTCTGGTATGTAAACACCCCAGTTATATAATATTCCACACATGGCACAACCTTGAGTATCTTTACTCTCCTGGTCCCCTTCTTAAAATTCACTCGGATTCATTATGCCCCAATCAAAGTGCTTTGCATAAAACTGAACACATATTAGGAGCTGTTTCACAGTCACTCTAACTCTCTGAAGATGCAAAAAACATTTAATCACAGAATCTTTCCGTATCTCTTTATCTAGACCCATTTTTTTACTTTTGAAAAATTTATCATAGGACATAAAATTCAGGCTTCAACTATAAATTTAGAGTTGGTCTTTTATTTTTTTCGAAATATTGTATGCATAAAAAAATTCCTGGCTACTCAAAGTCGATAGATCATGTCAGCCAACATTCAATCTTTTTTCTAAACACATGCCTCAACAGAAACTATTATAAGCTCACTTAGATTGTCTTTAGTAGTTTGTTTTAGTTGAAGGCTAATCCTAGTAGCATAAATCAGAATCATCTTTTTGTTGATTGATTTTCTTTTTTTCTAGAGATAGAATAATGATCCTCAATTCTTCCTTATTTATTAAAATAAATGACAAAAACTCTCATCTATTTAACAATCTAAGTTTGAGGTGGGAAATAATTGGGAGAAAGTGGGTATGTCTAGGTTGGGGAATATATGTACTGCGTAGCAAACTGACTTGATAGATAATTATAAGAAAAAAGTGAAAGAGATTAATTTAGACTAATCAGATTTTGTGAGAGTTTTACAAATAAACCTTGTTTACATTTGTTTCATTCATAGCATTTTTTACTCCCTAATTTTGTGATTTGTTTGTTCTCACTCAACACAATTTGTTTGTTTTAGAACTTACTTCTAGAGGACCAATGGAATCACCATTTCCAGATGATTGTTTTGCTATTTTCAAGACTTGATTTTATAAATCATTGTAGGTCTGAGTTTGCCCTTATGATATTCTTTTTCTAGGAGGTAAATTTTATTTCTGAATAGTTTGAAACAGTTTCTTCTTTCTTTTAGCTACAATTAACTAGTATAAGGCAAACTCATTCCATTATCTCCTCCAAACTCAAGTCTTTTCGACTATCAGTTTCTTATCCCATGATTTAAATGCCACCAGTTCAAACAGAACAATTTTTAAAAATCCTTAGAATGAGAATTGAATGACAGTTGAGTCACCAGTCTCCCAGAAAGCAACTCTGATAAGCAAAGCACTCTCTTTACCTAATGAATGAAAACTCCATAACTCTATCTATACCACAGGTTTTTGAGAAAAAGACAATGGTTAAAAATAAAATTTTAAGAAAAGAAAATTGCAGAAAAAAATGTGCTAGTTTCTATGTCCTATTTTGAAGAAATAAAGATAACTTCATTAGCACAGAATACGTAGAGAATAACTGTTGTTAAATAAATAAATAACTGAAAATTTTAAAATAACGATAAATAAGTATTTATAAAATATTAAAAATGTATTTTACTTCCTTTAAATACTGTGCAAGCAGGGTAAAGAAGGATGTGCATCCTAAAATGAGGTTTTAAAGATGCAGAGGGGCCAGGCATGATGGTTCAAGTCTATAATCCCAGCACTTTGGGAGGCCGAGGCGAGAGGATTGTGTGAGCCTGCGGGTTCGAGAACAGCCTGGGCAAAATGGTGAGACCTGTCTCTACAATAAATTAAAAAAAAAAAAAAAAACTTAGCTGGATGTGGTAGCGTTTGCCTGTAGTTCTGGGTACTTGGAAGACTGAGGAAAAAGGATTGCCTGAACCCTGCAGGTAGAGGCTTCGGTGGCCAGGAGTATGCCACTGCACTCCAGCCTGGGCAACAGAGTGAGACTCCAACTCAAAAATACATATATAAATAAATAAAGATGCAGAGAGAGACAACAAGCAATAAACAGAGGGTGGGTAATGGCTTTTTGCCTCCTTCACTTTTCTTTATTTTTTCCTTGATGTAGAGCAGAGTTGCCTTTCTTTAGTCAATGCAATTAACACAATTTCAGGTGTAACTTACTCATTTAAATTCCATGGCCTTACCCCTGTCAGCCTCTTCCTTTCCAAAACTCCTATATCATGGTCCTATTCTGGCATTGGTCCTCCGTTTTGTACACTGGATATTCTTGCATTTTGATAGCTTATCACATCATAATCCTAGTTTTCAGAGTTAACAATTCCTCCCTATTTTTTCTCTCTCTCCCTCTCATTGAATAGTGTCATAGCTTTTTATGAAGATAAGGTTATAGATGAGCTAGAGGCTATAACTTCTTGCTCTTCCATCCTGAAGTCACCAATCATGCTCTGATAAACTGTCAATTAAATCCCCAAATTACAGTTAATCGACAAAACCAGACCCAAACTATTTGGTTATCTCCCAATAATGAGTGACTCCTGAAAAATTGTCCCTTCTTACATAAAATATGAAATGTAATTCAAAAAAAATTAGGTAACATTGTTAGATTTCTCAAAATGCTGCTTTAAAGAATTCCTGCACATAAAATTTAAATTCTAGCTAGTGAATACTTGATAGACAATGGACCATGATTTTTAGATTACACACTAAATGTGGCTATTTGATCTCACATTAATTTATAAAACTTCTTCTATTCTTCTGTTCTGCCTCATATAACTAAAGACTACATTTACCTGGCACTTTTGCATCCTTTCCTTAAAATTAGGTTTTTTACATGGAAGGTACTGGCAAGAGACTACAAGACAGAAATTTCATTTCCTCACTCTCTTGATTGGGACTGAATCTCAGATATTGACTACATTCTTCCATGGACGTAGCTCCATATGGAGAAGCTGCCACTGTTATTTTAACTCCTTTTAAGTGAACTGAGCTTTTAGGTTCTAGTAATAAATACCCTTTCTACGTGTCCTTTAATCCCTCAAAAAAGTAGCAACTACTCTTGTAAATCCTGGATTTCGTTACCATTTTCTATTTGACTATTGATCTCTGACAACACTTTCAGCTACTGGTTTTGTTTATTTTCTCTATTAAACTAACTGAAGTGATACTTATTTCCCTGATCTGTGTGTGTTGCTGGGTTTCAAGTCTGATTAGATTTCTTGGAAAAGCGTTTTGAAAGTTAACACTCGAATTTTAGGAGGCAAAATCTTGGTGCTTTTTATTTCTTCTCTTCTAGTTAGACAGATACAAACTTTCATTTGCCTAAATAAGTGGCAGGATTTATTCAAGAATCTATTACGTGAGCAACAAAACACAGAGACATAAGGTAAATATCAGAGGGTGAGCTCATATGGTCCTATCCCTGACTAAAATATGTTTGACTTTATGAATAATATATCTGCAGCCTATCTTTGTGACAGTAAACAGAGATGCCTGTTTTCTAATCTATGAACACGGAAAGAAGTCTACTAAAGATTGTTTTGAACATGCCAATTAAGTGACATGCAGGTATCTGAAAATTGTAAATTATTTTAAAAGTTAATGCAATGATATGATTACATGTCAATAAGAAAAAAAGTTCTTGACCTGGACACCTATCCCTGTGATGATTAATCCTTTTGAAGAAAGTAAAATAAGCAATGGCCACATTGTTTTCCACAGAGGCTGTGCTAGTTTACACTCCCACCAACAGTGTAGAAAAGGTCTAAACATTGACCTTCCATGTGACCCCGCAATTCCCCTACTGGGAATATACCTGGAAAAACTCAAATCACTCTATGAAAAAGATACTTGCATTCATATGTTTATTGCAACATTGTTCACAATAGCAAGAATATGGAGCCAACCATGCTGCCCATCGAAAGAGGACTGGATTTTAAAAATGTGGTACATATACACGATGGAATATTTCGCAGCCGTAAAGAACAAAATCATGAACTTCACAGCAACTTAGGTGGACTTAGAGTCCATAATACTGAGTGATTTTTCACAAAAACAAAGAACTGAGTATCACATGTTCTCAATCATAAGCAGACTTTGAACAACCATCATAATACTATAAGTAAAGGATTGGCAGTAGTGGGAAACTGTGGGCAGGGAGGCAGAATTGGGAATCTACCTGGGGATGGGGGGGTGTACCTCATCAACAAGGGTACCTGCATAATGAACATTTGTAGACCTAACCCTGAATTGTAACCCACATCTTTAAAATAAAAAAATTAAAAGTATTTTAAGCAATTTTATAGTTTATAAAGAAAATTTTTACATGCTATTATTAAAAATTTATCTCTGGCAAATCTATAGTTTTGTGATCTCTTTTGCCTGTGAGATGTTTCTTAACTTTCTTGACCTTTATATGTCTATATTCAACACTACTTTCACATTCCATCAAAATTCAAGAGAATCATTTAATTAATGTTTAGCAAATGCATTTGATTAAACACTCAAAGTTATGCCTTTTACATCAAATTTGGTTCAAAGTACATAAATTCAGTGAAGTTAGTTCTTCCTTAAGAAAAATTTCATTGTGCAGGACACAAAAAGTCTGCACCAGAATTTAGCTTTATGAAATGAATCCAGTGCATTATATAGTATGGTATCTGACACAGGGTAGATATCTCAACTAAATACTAAGATTTTATAAAGAAACATTTTATCTAAATTAATAATTTGGGAGATATATTAGTAAACCTCTGACACAGTATTCTAATTCTTGTACTAGTTGATTGGATATATATTTTTTAATGTAGTTTCTTTGAATGTTGCTAATAACATCGTTTTCTAAGAAGATGTTCCTCAGTATGTCTTGGTCAGTTCAAGTTTACTGTAGTGAAATCCAGCTGAAGTCCTGCTACTGATCTGAGAGAGCTTTGATTAGGTGTCTTATTTCTGGGCCAACACTTGGAGTTTGTGGGCCATTTAGTTTTGGTCCAACTTAGTGTTCTATATAGTGGAAAACAAGAGAACAACTCTTTGTGTGGATGAGGGAATAGAAAGGTTACAACGACATGATTTTCAGAATTGCAGAAATGTGCATTTTATTTTCCTATTTTGACCTTAGTCTCCCTGATAACCAAATAATGAAACAAATGCATGCAATTCTAAAGCTTGCTGAAGTCCCATATTTTAGAAGTTGTCTCCTTCTCATGGCCCTTCAAAAAAAATATATTGTAGACCACTCTGTTCTTACTGTTGCATACCACCATGTAATATACAATTATCAGACTCTGTCTTGATGCTGAGGTCATCCCATTCAAATCACCTTGGACCTGGAAGCTGAAACTGCACTGTGCTTTGTCAACTTCTCCAGTTATTGTCTAGTTATGCTGCCATTAAGACAATATAAACTATAACTCAAGAATATTAAGTCTTTAAGTGAAATTTACGCAATCATATTATTATTAGTAAACAATAGATGAAATACAAAACTTAACTGTAATGAAACTCGACCACTCTGGGCCCTGCTTAGGAAAGCAATTCTTACTTTAAAAAATGAATTGGCTACAGTTTCCAAGCAGCAGATGAGTAGGTTTGAATCTAATTTTCTGCTACTGCTCAGTTTAATCTCATGATGTCTTAATTTACCTCTTCACTTTCTCCTTCCATTACATCTTTCAGATTCACCATGACAACTCCTTTTCTATTCACTTATTCTTCCCTAGTTTCTTCTACCTCATAATGTGGATTCCTCTTTGCTTTGCCTAATAATGTTCTCATCCTCTCAGAGAAAACATTAGGTGTATAACCTTATGAATTCCTTTGATACCTAGAAGTGCTTCCAGGACCCTATTTCCAGAAAATATTATCTATTTTTTACATTCCTTAATGTTAGAAACAAACAAAAAAAAAGCATTTTCCTAGGGTGTCCTAAGTAGGAGTTAAGTATAAGAAATCAAACATAGTGGTAGCAATTTTATTGACACTCCTTCTATTGGAAGGGGATGTTTAACATCCCTTTACTTGATGTGGGATGGCCTTAGATACTTACTTGTCTAATATAATGTGGCAGTAATGTTACTCTGAGACTTCTGTGACTGAGTCATATTAAGACTTAACAAGCTTTTGCTTTATATGAAGTACAACTACCCTGCCATAGAGACCATTTGATGGGCCTAGAGAGAACATGGAGAAAAAGATGGACCCGGGTGAGTCCAGTCTTCCAGCCATCCCAGCTCTAGTGTCATACAATTGAGTGAAGACATCTTGGGTCATCCAGACCAAAGCCAAATACCATTGAATGGCCCCTGCCAGGGCTATGTTGGAGCAAAAAGATGAACCTTCAGAATTATGTCCTAATTCTGTAGTCACAAAATAATGAATTAAAATAATATGATTGTTGTTTTAGCCTACCAAGTGGCCTAAAGTTAGAATTTGTTTTTATGAAGCCACAGATAACTGGAACACAATTCAATGCCCAAGGCACTTGCAGAGCTCATTGGTTCAATGGCCAATGATTAGTAATATTGCTAACAGGTCACTTATTACCATAACAGTGATAAAGGTTATATTTTTCATTTAATAATTCAAAAATATTGTGGAGTCTGAAACAATTTATCTCGAAGTATTCAAATGACTACACCTTTAAGTTAAAAGCCATCTTATATTCATTTAATTCTATGATATAATAATTATGATTTTTTTAAAGAACCTGCTTTGAAATCAAGCATGGTAGATCAAAAAAGAGAAGAAATTATGTTTATAATGAAACTAACACTATTCAAAACTCCAATGCCCAATCAAAAGCTCCTTAAGGAATCAATATGGTGTGTGTGTGTGTGTGTGTGTGTGTATTTTGTTTATTTATTTATTGTTTGCTTTTTTGAATCAGGATCTCAGTTGTTTGAATCAATCATCCCAGATGGAGCACAGTGGCACAATCACAGCTCACTGCAGTCTCAACCTTCTGGGCTCAGGTGATCCACCTGCCTCAGCCACCTGAGAAGCTGAGACTACAAGCATGCACCACCATGCCTGACTCATATTTATTTTACTTTATTTTTTTATTTTTGTAGAGATGAGGTTTGTCAGTGTTGCCTAGGCTGGTCTCAAACTCTAGGGCTCAAACAATCCTCTTGCCACAGTCTCCCAAAGTACTGAGATTACGAGCATTAGCCATCATGCTCAGCCCATGTGTGTCTACATATTTGTATATGTATTAATGTACATTTATATTTATTGGCTTTGTTTGTGAGTTATTATTTTAAAGCCAAACACAACATCAGTCTCATGAGGTCTTAGCTTCTCTAGATTTGAAAAAAAAAAAAAAATTCATTTTCATCATTTTTAACTTTTATGACTGTATCTTCCAGTAAAACAGAATATGCTGTCATATACTCTTGAGTCTCCAACCATTAAGCTGTAGAAATGATAGTGAGAAAGCAGAAGTTGGTACCTAGGCAATCCTCTCACATCCTGAGGACATCATTGAGTCTTCCCTTTGTTTTTCTTTATTTTGAATACACACACCTACTACAGAAACACAGGGTTGCCGTTGTGGTCTACTCTTAAGAATGCCTTAATACAATCATGAGAACTTCCATGGAATCTGGCAAAAGAGAATAAAAAAGAGTATCTGTGCTAAAAATGTGTTTGGTGCAAATCAAAATTGAATTGTCAATGAGGCCGAAGGCATCCTTGTAAAGAAACATAATGCTTTTTATTCCATCTAGATCTTTACTCTCCCTTTTTGCCCTTTTACCGCCTGTGCTATTAGAAATAACCATTCAATCAGACAAACAAACTTCAGTTTGCAGGAGAATAGTGTAACACTAATTTTAGATATTTACCTTTTACACAAAAAATAAAAATTCAAAATAAGCTGAATGCTAATCATATTAGTTTACCTTAAAAATGTCTGACCATCATTTCTGTAAAATTAGAAAACATCTCTAACATCTACAGATCTCACTAAAATGTGTTTAGTCCTTTAACATTATTAATTTTTGTGAAGTCATTCAGTTTGGCTCCTAAATACAAGAAATGAATTAGGTTTTAATACACAAACCATTAATAAATTCAAACGCTATCATAATGCAAGGATATTTAAGAGATACAGTTTTAAATACAAGCAGATCTATGAATTCTAATTGCCAAAAAAAAAAAAAAAATTGAGTTCTAAAGCAAAGATTAGCTATATTCACATAAATAGAATCATGAATTCCCTGCAAAGGAAAATTCTGAATTGTTGTCTCTAGTCCCTCCAAAATTCTAATGTCAATATTTATAAAAAGATTAGGAATATCCAGTAATCCTCCCAACAACTCATCAAGCTATAGTCAAATGATAAATTATTAGCAAGAGCTTGAAAAATTTTCATACTTAAAATATGCTAAGAAAACCTTATTCAGTTAACATATTTTTAAAAACTCACTAAAGTAAAAAGGATTACTTGTATCTCCCACTCTGCCTAGATACATACTTGGTGCAGCCCCTACTAAGGTAACAATTTCTGAGCCTCTAGAATAAGGAGCCAGAATTTGTTTTTTTTCTTCTCCCTGTACCATGACCAGTCCCTTTCATCCCTTTTATGATCTGATTTCTTGCTTTAGGAGATAGTCCTATTCTTAAACCTACAAATAAAAAGAATCTCATGGTATCATTTTGAAAACTGTGGGAAGAGCAGCATAGTAAAGCACATAGTTTTAATGTCTTTTAAAAAAATTTGATTCATTCAGAGTCTTAAAACAACAATAACACCAACAAAACAATTTAAAAATCAGGTAATGGAGATAAACATTTTTCATTTCTGGAAAATAGAGGGTCACTAGAAGAAAACTATTGAAAACTGAAATTGACTTGAGGGTTGTAATCGTTCAATGGCTGCTTTGCAATATGAGATCAAGATAGCAATGGATGATTAATTTAAAGACTTAAAATAAAAATCCTAGCAACTTAGATGCCAAGATTATGATAATAAACTGCAGAACCAGGAAGAGAAATTTTTCTGGAAAGATACAGAAAAAGAATATATTTTGGGAACTTATTTTCTGAAAAATGACATGGACATTTTACAGATTTCATTCATTTATTTTATGACAAAAAAAGACATGGCAAAAATTTTTTTTAAATGGTTACCTGGGGGTATCTCTTACCAAAATGGTCAAATATTTAAAAAGGAGATTGATCTAGAAGATTAAAAAAAAGTGAGAAGCCGCTGAAGAACAGAATTGGTTACATAGAACATTAGAAGAAATAATATTTTTAAATGAACAATTTTTGAAGGAAATAATTAGCTACAGAAGAAGAAATCACAAATAGAAGAATGAATAAATAAAAGAATAAAGACTTTAACAGGAAAAACTTAAATTTCCAGATTAAAAAGTTTGAATGTTAGATACATTAACTTTAAGAGAAAAATTCACTAGTATCTTGCTGGAATTTATGAACTCATATGATTTTAAAAAATGAGAGGAGTTTATGTATAAAAAAGAGTCATATATAAAAGAAAAAAATCAGCATAGAAATCAACTTCTCATCCACAATACTAAAAGTTAGACATAAGTGGGATTTATAGACCTAAGAAAAATAGCAGACTATATATTCTGAAAACTTCTTCAGCTATAGAACACTCGAAAATGCTGGATAAAATATAGCAATCTCTCTTTTTCTACTCAACCACACAGACTTAAGTCTTAAGAAAGTAAAAGAAAACTAGCCCGAGCAAACTTAGCGTGAAACTAGAACATATTTGCTAACAAAAATACTTGGACCAACGATCTCTGGGAAGATGTAAGTAGGGTACTGCAATACCTTCAGTAGGCTACATTTAAAAATGAGAGTAGAGACAAAATAGAGGTCAATAAGAAATAGTAAAACAATCAAAATAAAATTTAAAAACCCTATAGAATATAGAGAAGAAAGACAGTCATGACACAATGCTCATAGTAGCTATCTCAGAAGGAGAGAAATAGAATTAATGTGAGGAATATAATAAGATATAAAGATACACTTCTCAGAATTCAAGGCAGATAAGAAACCTCAGATTGAATGTGTGAATAGAATTATAAATGAGAGGGATAAGGCAAAGCCCAACCTATATACACTGTATTATTCTGAGAGACTGTGACAGGTAAATTTAATTATAAGTTTCAAGAGACAATATATCTCAACTACAGAAGAACATATCTACATTTATGTATGAATTTTTAAACACTATACTAGAATTTTTTTAAAGTGACATGATAAATTTAAGATATACAATAAAGCAAATTAATTCTGTAGTTCTGTGTGTAGTCAAGTCACTATTCAAATGTGATCGTGTACCTCAGATATGCACAAACACTTAAGTCCTCAGAATTGTTAACGCACACAGACCCACTTTAAAAATCTAGGATAAGGTACTCCAATATTAAAAGTCTACAATAATCTGGGAGACTTTAAAATCTCTGGAAAGTAAAGCTAAATCTTGATAAGTTTATGTTGTCAAAAAAGGGACCCTATTAATGAAAAAAAATTAAGATAATGAAAAATTAGGGGAGACAAAATTAAATTAATTAAATTTTGTCCAACAATATTAACCTAACTAAAAGATTATATCATCAAAAGGTCTAGAGTTAGACTACACTTCATAATTGCTGTTAATTACTGCCAAGTCATTCTCCTGAATTTCTCAAAAGTGTCTGGATCACTCTTAAACTTTCTAATTTTACTCCTATTTTAATTCTCAGTGGTTTTTAAATACATATGGATAATCTTCCCAACACCCTAACTCTTAGTCCCTTAAATGCTCCTTCAATGGTCTTGTCCAACATCCAGTTTCAATCATACTTGCCTATGGTCATCTCCTACAATTTTTATTCTCTAGTAACTACAATTCCTGCACAAATTGTATTTAGTGCATCTCTCTCATGTCCACAGACCCATATATATTTTTCTCACACCCTCTACCATCTTAATCCAAAATATTTTGCCCACTAGCACATTCCATCTTTTAATCTGAGTATCCATCTTTATTCTTTTGTATGTACTGAGCTTAACTTCTATGTTCCAGGGTCACAATCACATCCTTGCAAATATTCTGTTTCCTCGTTCTCAGTTTCACCCTCACATCATCATGCTCACTTCCTAAAATCACAACTCTGATTAAATGTAATTCAGCCTACTCCTCACCCACACCCATGCAACTGAATATGGCTACAAGAAAAAAAAAATCATCTTGACAAGTTCCACTTTAAATTATAACCATGATCATGAAGTGATCTCTAAATACGCACTAATTATACAGTTTCTTTAACCATGCATTCTACTATTTCCCTAGATAAGTATTTTACCTTTTCTCTATCCAAAATTTCTATAATACATCTTCCCCGTGCTGCCTACTTTCAACTGATAAACTTTTCTACTTTACTGAAAAAAAAAAAAAAAAGCCGGGCTCGGTGGCTCAGCCTGTAATCCCGCACCTTTGGGAGGCTGAGGTGAGTGGATTGCCTGAGCCCGCGGGTTCGAGACCCGCCTGGGCAACGAAACCTCATCTCTACAATAGATCAAAAAATCAGCCGGGTGTGGTAGTGCATGCCTGTAGTTCCAGCTACTTGGAAGGCTGAGGCAGAAGGATCGCCGGAGCCCAGCAGGTCGAGGCAGTGGTGGCCGGGAGCGGCCACTGCACTCCAGTCTGGGCGACAGAGTGAGACTCCAACTCAAAAAAAAAAGAAGAATTATAAGCAAACTTCCACAAACTCCTACAACTTCATTTGCCAACCCTCAACCATGTGCACTCAAATTATACACCTTCCCACTGTTACTATAGTGAACCATCTGCTCTATATGAAGCCGATATCTCCACTTATATGCTAGATTTCATCCCTTCTCAGTTACTTAAAGAGGTAACTCCAAAGACTCTTCTCTCTCTCATGCTTTGTTAATTTCCCTTCTTTATTATATTATTTCCTTCAATATAGAAATATGCTATTATTTTTCCAATTTTATAATATATTAATGTGCCGTTATTTCCCCACATTTCTACCAGCTTAAGTTTTACCTTTCTGCTCCTTTCTGCAGGGAAATTTACCTTTACTCATTGTTTTTAATATCTCTATTCTAATTCTCTCCCAAACCCATTCAAATCAAGTTTTTCTTTCATCATTCCTTTGTTCACACTGAAGTCAACGATAGCCTTATAATTGCTAGGTCAAATGACACTTTTAAGTACATTATTATTTGGCACATTGGACAAAGTTTATCATTTTCACCTCATTTTTACAGATGATTTTGAATATACCACACTCACATAGCTGTGTTCTTCCTCACTGATTTTTCCTTCTCAATTTTTCTTCTTCATCATCAGACTTTTGTCTCAAGATTCAGTTCTTGGTTATCTTCTATGCTATAATTGCACTGTTTTTGTAATATCTTTAAAAAATATCCTCATAGCCCCCTAATATATGTTTTTAGCTAATATTTATTTTCCTAAATTCAGATTTGTTTTCAGATTTCTCCTCAACATCTTCACTTGAAGGTTTAATAAACATCAATAGTTGAAATCCAAATTGAACTTTTGGTTTTGCCTTCCAAAACAATGTGAAATAATGACAAAATCAAAAAATTTAAAAACCTTACAGAATACAGAAAAGAGAGGAAGCCATGACACTATGTACATTATAGCTGCCTCAAAAAGAGAGAACTAGAATTAAAATGAGGAATATCTGAAGATATAATGACAAAACAAAAGTTTTGGGAGGCAAAAAA
This sequence comes from Carlito syrichta, assembly GCF_000164805.1. Taxonomy (NCBI): domain Eukaryota; kingdom Metazoa; phylum Chordata; class Mammalia; order Primates; family Tarsiidae; genus Carlito; species Carlito syrichta. The sequence goes on from NW_007250861.1 coordinate 128,628, forward strand.
AAAACAAAAACAAAAACAAAAACTGTGCTACAGTTTAATGTATTATTTTTCCTCACATACCAAATACAATATTTCAGATAATACTGCTTGATCTATCTTTACAGTATATCTAGAATCATACTTTCCACACATAATCATCTTTCAGGTAGCTTTTATGCAATAAAGTCCTGTTTTCTCACATCTAACACTGTCTTTGTCTATCTGTATCTAAAAATAACAGAAATCCTTTAAAAATATGTCTAGTTTTGTTTTTCTTTCATTTAAAGTCATCCAACAGTTTTGTATCTTTCTCAAAGAAAAAGCCAAAACACACAAGATAACATAAAACATACAAGGACTTGTGAAAAAAAGCCTCCCTGCACACCCCATTATCTCTTTGAGTTCATATTCTACTACTCCCCATCACCCACTTGCTATCTCTACAGTTTTCTCTTTGCTTTCAGATAGACATACTATGCACTCTCTTGCCTATAGATCTTAGTCTGAATGTTTGCTCTGTGTAGTACAATTTTACTCTAGACATCATCATGGAAAATTCCCTCATCTTCTTAATCTTTACTAAAATTTTACCTCCTTCGTGAGCTTATCCTGACCAATCTATCCTAAATGGCAATTTATGAGTACAATATTCTTTTATATTTTTTGTAACTCGGATCATTTTAACATTTTATGGTTCTGTTATTAATGGCAATTATCAGGTGTGTCTGTTTTAAACACTGACATTCCTAAGTAAAAGTATTGTGTCTGGCATTTTGTAGGCTCTCAAAAATATGTATTGAATGAATGAATATAAGAATTAATATTAAAAAGATGGAAAAAAATTATATCAGCTAAAAAAGAACTGAAGTTCAGTCCAAGATTATCACAAATAACAAAACACATTATTATGAATTATCAGTACAAAAACATTTGAAAAGCTATGAGTCACATACATTATTCTCAAGGAGTTCTATTGACTATTAATTTAAAATGTAGATATTTTCATAATAGAAAGTTTTCACTCTGTTCCTACATTATGATTGTTCTATGTATTTTATATAGATATCTGATTTTTCAAATGCCTTTCAATATAATGTTTTCTTATATTTGTTGTACCAATATTAATACTTTTATTCTTTTTTTTTAATGACTGTTGGTTTGTCTTCAGTGAATGGAACACTTTGAGGCAGGACAAAGTCTGTATTTTGTTCTACTGGTCCATGCGTCTGCTCTTGTACCAGTACTATGCTGTTTTGGTTACGATAGCCTTGTAGTATAATTTGAAGTCAGGTAATGTGACATTCCCAACTTTGTTCTTCTTGCTTTGGATTTCTTTGGCTATTCTGGCTCTTTATTGGTTCCATATGAATTTTAGGATTATTTTTTCTAAATCTGTAAAAAATGACAATGGTAGTTTGATAGTGTTGAATCTATAGATTACTTTGGGCATTCATTTTGAAAATGTTGATTCTTCTAATTCATGAATGTAGGTTTTCCATTTGTTTGTGTCCTCTACAATTTCTTTCATTAGAGTTGTGTAGTTCTCCTTGTAGAGCGCTTTCATCACCTTGATTAAATATATTTTAGATATTTTAGCTTTTGGCTGCTATTGGAATTGGAATTGAGTTTTTATTTGATTCTCAGCTTGGTCACTATTGGTGTATAGCAGTGCTATTGATTTGCGTGTGCTGATTTTGTATCCTAAAACATTACTGAATTCCTTTGTGAAGTTCAGGAGTCTTTTGGAAAAGTCTTTAGGATTCTCTTGGTATGCTATCATATCATTGGCATACAGAGATAGTTTGATTTCTTCTTTTCCAATCTGGGTATGTTTACATCTTTCTCTTGTCTAATTCCTCTGGCTAAGCCTGCCAATACCATGTTGAATAGGAGTGGTGGAAGTGAACGTTCTTTCCTTGTTCCAGTTCTGAGGGGGGATGCGTTCTACTTTTCTTTCTTCAGGATGACATTGGCTGTGGGTTTGTCATATAGAGCTTTTATTATTTTGAGGAATGGTCCCTCTATATCTATTTTGCTGAGGGCTTTTATCATGAAGTCTTGCTGGATTTTATCAAATGCTTTTTCTGCATCCACAGAAATTATCGTACGATTTTTTTTGTTTTTAACTCTATTTAGGTAATGGATCACGTTGTGAGTGTTGAACCACCTTTGTATCCCTGTAATTATACCCATTTGGTCATGACGAATTTTTTTAATGTGCTGTTCAATTCAGCTGGCTAATATCTTGTGAAGATCTTCATATCTATGTTCATGAGGGTTTGGGTCTATAGTTTTCTCTTCTTTTTGTAGTGCCTTTTCCTGGCTTTGGTATAAGAGTAATACTGGCCTCATAGATTGAGTTAGGGAGGATCCCTCCTCTTAAATCTTGTGAAATAGCTTCAGTAAAATTGGTATCCGTTCTTCCTTGAAGGTCTGATAGAATTCAGCTTTGATTCCATCAAGTCCTGGAATTTGGAGAGGAGGAGACATCTAATCACAGTTTTAATCTCACTACTCATTATTGTTCTGGTCAGGGTTTCTATTTCCTCTGGATTCAAGGTTGGAGGTGGTATATTTTCAAGAATTTGTCTATTTTCTTTAGATTGTGTACTTTGTTTGGCTAGAGATGTTTATAATAATCTCAAATTATTTTTTTTTGAATTTCTGTCATATCAGTTGCAATGTTTCTTATTTCATTTCTGATTGAACTAATTTGAGTCATCTCTATCAGTTTCTTAATTAATGTAGGTCATGCTTTATCAATTTGGTTTATCTTTTCAGAGAGTCAACTTTTTGTTTCATTGATTACGTATTTTTCATGTTCAATTTCACATAATTTTGACTTTTTTAATTAATTGAGACAAGTTGTAGCATATCATATGATATAACTTAGAGAATGTTTCAAGTGCTGATGAGAAAAATGTATATTCTGTCGTGTTGGGATGAAAAATTCTGTAGATTTCTGTTAGTTCCACTTGCTCTAGAGTCTGGTTTAATGTCAGTGTTTCTTTATTGACTTTCTGCTTTGATATTCTGTCCATTTCTGTCAGTGAAATGTTAAAGTCTCTCACTATTGTTATATTCCTATCTTTTTTATTTTTATTTTTTGTTTTAGGTCTAATATAAATTGTTTCATAAAACTGTGGGCTCTGGTGTTAGGTGCATATATACTTCAAGTGCTATGACTTCTCTTGGATTGATCTCTTTATAATTATCTAATAAGCACCTATGTCTTTTTTTTTTAACTGTTGTTAATTTAAAGTCTGTTTTATCTAACGTGCTGCTCATTTTTGGTTTTCATTCATCTGGAATATTTTTTCTCATCTTTTTACCTTGAGTCTGTAGGAGTCTTTGTGAGTTAGGTGGGTATCTTGAAGGCAGCAGATATTTGGGTTGTATGTGTGTGTTTCTTTTTAAATCTATTCTGCCAGACTGTATCATTTTAGTGGGACATTGAGACTATCTACATTCAGTGTTAATAATAATATGAAATTTAGTTTTGCAAAATACAAAATTCTTGGCTGTTATTTTGTTTGAGGAGATTGAGGATTCCCTTCTTGTTTTTAGCGTTTCTTCTGGGAAGTCTGCTGTTAGTCTGATAGGTTTACCTCTGTAAGTTATTTACTACTTTTGTCTCACTGCTCTTAAAATTCTTTCCTCCACATTAACTTTGCATAACCAGGTGATTATATACCTTTGCAATGAATCTTCTGGGGGTTTGTTGAACTTTTTTATATGGATGTTTAGATCCCTGTCAAGGCCAGGGAAGATTTCTTCCATTATTCCCTTAAATAGGTTTTTTCCAACTTGTTGTTTTCTTTTCTTCTTCAGGACCACATATGATTCTTAGGTTTGGATGCTTTACATAATCCCACATCTCTTGGAGACTTTGTTCCATTCTTTTAGTTCTTTTTTCTTGACTGTTGTTTGGGTTAATTCTAAAGCCTTGTCCGCAAGTTCTGAGTTTCTTTCTTCTGCTTGTTCTCGCCTGCTGTCAAAACTTTCCACTGCATTTTATACTTCCCTGAATGAGTATTTCATTTTTCATAATTTCAGCCTTTGTGTGTGTGTGTCTGTGTGTGAATCTTTTGGCAAAATTTTCTGTTCATGTCCTGAATCATATTTTTATGATTATTATTTATTTGTGTTGGTTTTTAATTTTCTCCTTAAAGTCATTGATCAATTTTATAAATCACCTTTTGAATTCTTGTCTTAAACTTCAAAATTTTTATTTTAGTTAGGGCTCATTTCTGAAGAGTTGATGTGGTCTTTAGGGGATGTTGGAGAACTCTGTTATTTCATATTGTCAGAATTATTTTTCTGGTTACTTCTCATTTTGGTAGCCTATTTCTTCTTATTTGAGGTTGGCAAGGGCCTGGAATAGGCACTGTAGGGTTTCCGTGGTTACATATAGCCTTGGTGTGGTGAGTTTCTAACTTGCCAGCTATTGTGGTCTTCTACTGGGTGGCAGTTAATTATTAATATTATTAATAATAGTAGTTAAACACCATATTTAATTATATAGAGTGGCAGTTAATTATAAATATTAATTATAATAATTAAACACAATATTTAGTTATATAGAAAGTGATAAGCGCTTTCAAGAAATTGATGAAAATAAGAGGTATTTAAATTATTAACTTTGCTCAATTTGATAAGGATGAAACTATGATGATGGGATTAAGATGGCCAATGTGAAGCAGTTAAAGTGAGTTTATCTTATGGAAAAAACCTTATCTTACTATTGTTATTATCGTGGCATACTGAGTGACTCAAGAGGTATTAGCAGAGGTATTACCTTGGGCTTAGAATTAGGTCTTCCCTAAAGCTAAGGTGTTATGTCCAGTGTGGTAGGCTGTAATGTTGACCTCCAGCCAGGAGGTGGTGACTGTGGGAGAAAACCAGTTGCAATGGTTTCTGTGGTCTTTCTTCTTGGGGTGTGTTGCGTCAAGAAGGTATCCAGTCAACCTCGTTGAAGAAGATCTGGGAATTTTCTAAGTTCTCTGTTTTGAGCCTTTGAAGGAAGTGCAGGTTTGAGGGGAAGGAGCATGAGCACTCTACAAGAGTGTACTCTTGGTCACCCCAGTGGGAATTAGGAGGGAGTCCCAGGTCACTGAAGTTAGGCTGTTGTGCAAGGCAAACACAGAAGAGTTTACAGGGGAAGTGAGAAGTTGCTATGGCAGTGAGTCCCACCATAGTTCACACCTTGACCTCAGGCAATTTGCCTCCTGAATGTGAGGCATTGCTGCTGACCTTAGGGCTTCAGGTGTTGTCAAGGCAACACAAAGTAACCAGGAACTGTCTGCAGCCAAGGTGTTCACCCTTGAGGCCTGATCCCTCCCAGTTGGCTAGATAGCAGCCACATTGCCCACAAAGGTTGAGTTCCTTGGGTAATGCCTAGGCCTAGGACTGCTCAAGGTTTTCATTTTATTTTATTCCATTTTGAGTCAGAGCCTCTCTCTGTCAGCTAGGCTGAAGTGGAGGCTGAAGTGCAGTGGCATTCTTACGGCCACCACAGCCTCAACCTGATGGGTTTAGGCAATCCAGCCGCCTCAGCCTCCCCAATGACTGGAACCACAGGGATGTGCCACCACTCCCAGCCAATATTTTTGCTCTCGATTTTTTGTAGAGACAAGGTCTCGCCATGTTGCTCAGGTTGGTCTTGAATCCCTGCACTCAGGCAATCCTCTTGCCTCTGCTTCCCAAAATTTTGGGAATTTAGGTGTGAGCCACCAGGCGGGCTAAGGCTTTCTTTTTTTCTGCACCACTTTGTGAATTTCAGCAGAGTACGGCTATAGGAAAGGCAGTTTCCCATGAGGGATTCGAGTCCCGCAAGGTTCAGGTGGCTCTTCAAGTTTGCAGCAGGAGCACAGAACTCGGAATTCACCTCGCTCACCTTCACTGCATCTGGAGGCTGCCAGTGGAGTGTACTGGTGAAGGTGAGAGTTTAGCTAGTTCCAGCACAGGGAAATGAATTTTTCTCTTTTTTGCACTCTGTGGTTATTATCACTTCTTTTAAGAATTTTGGGACCTACTGCTGGTTTTGCTCCTCTGTGGCTGCTAAGGAAACCTTGTTTTCTTCCATAAGATAAGCTCACTCTAACTGCTTCACTTTGGTCACCTTTATCCCACCATCATATTTTCATTCTGATCAAGTTGAGCAAAGTTAATAGTTTAAATCCCTCTTAGTCTCATCAGTTTTTTTGAAAGCACTTATCACTTTCTACATAATTAAATATTGTGTTTACTGTCTTTTTCTTTTCTATCTAAAATGAAGGTCCCATGAGGACTGATAATTTTGTACTTATTTTATTTCATGGGCATTTAATTGTGTTAGACAAATAGTAGGTGCTCAATAAAAATATGTTAACCAAATAAATTACTTATTATGTTTTCTATTCCTAAAAGTTGCAAATTTGTTTTGTTAATACATTGTTTATTAACATTTTCTTAAATACATTGCTTCTTAAAAATCTACATTCTCATAAATTTCAAGTCCATAGTTTTCTCCACTGTACTGTCATTATCAGGATTTTGTATTAATATAACTAGTAACATTTTGAAATGTTTTAAGAAATTTTTTTCTGCACTTTGCTTCATTTTTAAGTCTGGGATCTTGTTTTTATAGATAAAACAATTTCTCCACTTACTAACTTAAAGTTAGGATATCTCATCACTGTCATTTTAGCACTAATAAATTTTTTAATGACATGGGAACATAAAAAGGGTATTTTTTTCCTCTGCCTTGGGTGATGTCTCTGGCATCAGCTTCATCTTCTCTGAGGCTCCAGCTCCCATGGAAATGTCTCACTGTGGTTCTAGCTCTTAACCAAATGATCTCAGTCTCTGGGTTCTGAGTCTACTGCCTTTGTCCCTCCAGCCTAGGGTAGTAAAGATTACAGTTCTTGTCAAACTTAGAATTCCCCAGTTGGCATCTCAGTTTTTCCATCACTTGTGTAGCTAATTATCTGTATTAAATTAAATCCTTTCTGTCTTGCTTGTTGGAATTATTTGGTGATTAAGAATATCTTTGTGAATAAATCGTGGAACACGCTTGCTGTTATTTTGTGTACAAATTAATTAATTCATATAAATTAATGGCTTCATCAAAGGGCATGCTTTTGACAAATATAAAAGCAAACTATTATCCAGAAGTTGTGCACCCAATATTATATTAATAACAATTAATAATAAATAATATTAATAATAAAACTTTATTAATAGCTTTAAGGGGCAACCCTCTTTCAGGTTCCCTCGTGCTTGGGAGTTTTTTTGTCTTCTTAATAAACTGCTTTCTCACACACACACACACAAAGAACAGTTTTAAGAGCACATTTTAAGAATTCTTATGTACTTTCACCAATGACAAAATTAACATAAAAAATAAATGCAACATTTTAATTTAATAGTTCAAACATGGTATGTCATGGTTTTCTTAATTTATATGTCATTGATTACTGTGGAGGTGCAAGAAACATATGCATTTTATTAGATAATTTAAAATTTTAAATAAATCCTTACCCATATATGAGCCCTGAATGAAAGGTGGTAAAATGAATCATAATCATATCACAGATGCTATCTCTCATACTTGAGGTTAATTATACCTCCTAAGCCAACCCGTGCAATGTGAGTACACTGCTACTTAGTGGTGGCAGGGGGCTTCAAAGTTCTCATCAGCTCCACTTTAAAATTATTAATGAATGTTTTAAAATAAAGCCTCATAAAATGTAATACATTTAATAAAGGGAAGAAAAAGTACTAATCTTAGATACTACTAAAATGAACAGAATAAGGTGCATCACAGTTTAAAGTTGTACTTTTTATTAAAGAAGTGACACTAGACTTTTCCTTTTTTCTTTTTCTTTTCTTTTCTTTCTTTTTTTTGAGTTGGCTTCTTACTCTGTCACCCAGGCTTGAGTGGTGGCATGCTCACAGCCACCACAGCCTTTACCTGTGGGACTCAAGTGATACTTCTGCCTCAGCCTTCCAAACAGCTGGAATTATAGTGCATGCCACTATGCCCAGCTTTTTTAATTTTTATTCTAGAGACAAGGTCTCACCATGTTGCCCGGGCTGGTCTGAACCCCTGGGCTCAGGCAATCCTCTCTCCTCCACCTCCCAAAGTGAGAGGATTACAGGTGTCAGCCAATACACCTGGCTGACACTTGACTATTTTAAAGCCTAGAAAACACAGTTAAAGAAAAGAAATCAAAATCCATCAGTGTTAAATAGGAAAAATATATTGTTGACACAGTTATTATTTCAGCTTTGTGAGGTCATTTTTACCCATTACATGAAGAGAAAATTTAATAAAACTTTATGTGTATGTGTAATATATGTATAAAACTGCTTACATTAAAACATGCATATTAAATATGATATTTTTATGTATTTGTTATATGCATAATAATATACATAGGATCTTTTGCTTTTGTGACCAGTAAAATAATCCATTAACTTATTTTACATATTCTAATATTTATCCCTTCCTTAGACTTGAGTGGTAGAGACCTCTAGAAGCCCCATTAGAACATTATGTTACTAAAACAAATAAATAGACCAAGGAATTATCCTTTGTTACATGACATCACTGGCTTATAATGAGATGCTCTAAATTTTTTTTTTCTTCCTATTGCATGAATGAGATGGAGGAGGCTCTCAATAACTCATTGTCCTCTTGATAAGACTTCTCCAGGAAATTTTTGTCTTCTTTGTGCTAAGTAAGAATATTCATACTTCTTCTGGGCAATGGATCTATTTTCAGCTTGTGAGCAAGGAAACTTCACTCTCCATGCTGTCTGTGTGAAGTCTTAATCAACTTTGTGGCCTACCCATAAGAATGTTGTGACCCTCCCATAAGAATGTTGTCTGCCATGAATAAAGTAGTGAACATCCTCCCTGGTTCTATGTTATGTCTCCAACTGTGCTAGTATTGTTATGACCAAGTAAGCAAGAAGAAGTCACACCAACAAGCTGAGTCTAATTAATTATGAGATTTTTATTAATGCACGGGTCAAGAGCAGGCAAACACCAGGAAAAACTCTTGACAAACTAGTGCAGTTTGTGACAAGTTTTTACAGGCAAAATTTGCAGTGTCGGCTATATAGGAACTTAATGACCATAGTAACTATTACTAACAACTTGGCAACCAAAATGGGAACTCTCGATTGTTATAGAGTCTTGATTAATTTCATGTCCTAGGTATAGTCAGTGCCCAGATAGTCCCTGAAGTTCTGCCATTAAGATATAGTTTAAGACAGTTACATAGAGACAAGGTAGAAGAATCATTACACAATGGAGTTACCTCAGTTAGGTCACTAACAAAATATAAGAACAACAGTTAACAAAGCATATAATTACATGGAACTTATGGCTAAGGAGTTTTGTAACAATCAGCAAGAAACGGTCAGCACGACCTGCCCAAAGGAGACAAAGCTGGGGGTCTGTGGTCATTACTGTAATCACAGGTAGGCATTGAGGAGTGATTCTTAGGTCAGGCAGGCAACTGAAGATGGAAGTTTTTAAACAAAATGGAGTAAGCTGGTTAATACTATTATTTTGTTAGCAATTTGATTTTTTAAACTGATTTAGCTCATTTTAGTAGGCTTTACCTTTGGTGTATAACATGTCATATATCTGCATAATCCGTTTGTTGGAAGAGGGTGTGTTTACATTGCTTAATTGCATATATCGTAACTATACAATCAAATTATGCACAAACTAAGCAATGGTTCAACAGCTTTCATCATATGGATTGTACATGCAAGATATTAAATTTCTGGGTTATTCATTTAATTTTAAAATATATATAAAGTTTTGTCTTTTTTCTACCTTTTTTTAAACAAGTAACTCAAATATGCATACAGTTTCTCCGGTTCTGGAATCCCATCTGTTTTTTATTCAGAAAAGGATTCAGAAGAAAGGCTAGAAAATGAAAGCATCATAACAGACAGACACAGAGCTTATTTAAGCTTGGATTGTAATAAAAATATTTTTAACTAAATAAAAACGACTGTCGAAATAGCTTACTAAAATATAGCAGGAATCAAAATTTTGCATCTGTTTACGTATTCTTCCACCTGTGAATTAAAACTGGCTGTGCAGTAACGTAATCCTAGAACATCCTTATTCTTTATAAAAGCAAGATTATGCTTTTAAGAAAATTTTGGACCATAACCTGTTCTCTGGGCTATCCTACACAGAGTGAATTGAAAACAATGGATGACTTAAAGCAGAGACAGACAAATATTTTTCTGTAATGGGCCAGATAATAAATATTTTAGGATTCACTGGCCATATGGTCTCTTTAACAACTACTCAAACTCATTGTTATAATATGAAAACCACCTACTCATTAAATAAACAATAGGCATAAACAGGCATACTTGTATTCTACTAAAGTTTATTTACAAAACCTGATGGTGGTCCATACTTGGCCCTGAGACCATAGTTTTCTAACCTGTGGGAAAAAAAGTCTGTAGTAATTTTTTGTTAAATCTTTTTCATTTATTGGAAGATATTACAAACTACAAAAAGCACCAAGGAAAAAAAAAGAAAGAAATGGAGATCACGCCTCTAAGAAATAATTGACATTGACATCTTGATTTTTTAGTTTGTGTACTTTTAGTTTTTCTACCATTAATCAATGAAATGATATAATAAATATATACCTTATGGAAATGTGATTGTTTATATACACAATCTATTACCTTTTCAAAAAAATAGCATCATATTATGAATCAGGAAATAAAGAAAATTATATTTGCATTTCAGAAATGCCCACCCAGTGGTAACTTCAACCCCTTTTTTTCCAGGCCTTGTGATAGGTCTATATAGGGTTTTGTGCTTTACTTTATTTTCATTATCATCATCATTGCCATGACCAAATTGCCTGCCAAAAACTTTATGGTAATATATATTCCAGTAGTTTATGAGTATGGATTTTTAATAAGGTAACAGACAAACTACCAGACAAGAAATATTAGAGGGTCATTATAAACATAGCTACAAAACAATCCATCTCTGTAATTCTAGATTCTCAGTGGTGTGAGATGTAAAAATCATATGCTCAGCTACTTCAAAATGGATAAGTATAGTGTTATCATGGACTTAGCTACCAGAAATATTTTAAATGCTAGTAATATTCTTTTTAGCTTAGTGCTCTCTACAGAAATTATACGATTGTTGTGTATTAGTTATGAGGTTTAGGTTTTCTTACTCTTCCATCTCTCTAACTTGACAGAAAAATATAAGGTGGATAGATGATATGCTTTCTCTTCCCCTGTGTAGACACAGTCAAATTCACTGTTTCAGGGGGTCTGGAGAACTGTAAATTACTGGGTCCTGATAATGGTAATATTCTGGAAGTCTGATATAAATTCTGTTTGCCTGGATTTTTATGAAAGTGATACTCAAGACTTGATAATTTTTAAAATCCATAAACTAGTTAAGGTCTGATCAACAATGGCAAATTAAAAAACAATACAGTAGTAAGCATATATCAGAGGGATTTTCTTAGCTACTAAAAATGTAAAGACTTGGTGTGGTTCTAAAAAACTCTGGAATTTTTCATTAGAAGATAAAACAGTATTTCATTTTTTCATCAGTAGATGAAAAATGCCTTCTATAAGACCTGTGGAAAGGAACAATTATTATTCTCACTTATATTTTTCTAACTGCCAAGAGAAAGCAAAAATGTTCTGAGGAAATACAAGGAAAAAATGCAATGTATAACTTTAGAGCTGGTTACATAGCGTATGTCTGGGAGGAACTATAGTGAGCACATGGTCACATGATGAGTAGAAGGAAATATACCTGCAGCTAAATGTTCCTGCCACTTAAATTTCAGACTGGCCATGGAATAGTAGCCAATCTGACTCTGACGCTACCTGTAGAATCCTTACCATCTTTCTACTCTCAGAATTTTCCTCTGTGTCTAATGCAATTCATCTCACCTAGATAATTTAGGCTTAAGAGTTTTCCTGCTGAGTTATAAAGTTTGTTATAGTGTTTATAAAAGGTGCATACATAACTCTAAGTCCTTCCTTAATTTTATTCAGTTCAAAATGTTAATCGTGTCTGCTGTGGTCATGGTACGCTTTGTAGAAGATGTAGAGTATGCAAGTGTAGACACTGACCTCGGAGAACTTATCAGAACATGAGAAGAAGGCAGATCCAGCAACAGGCCTAACATAAAGGAGAGCGTGAGCAACGCCTTAAGAAAAATCCCAAGACCTAGAGACCTGGGAAGAATGAATTCATATTTGACCAAGTAGATCAGGACATGAAAATGGAGATGGAGATGGTGAATAGCAAAATGGTGGCATGGTGGCTGTTGTGTTGAGCAAATTGGCTGAGCCAGGAAGGCCCCAACTGTATTTGTAGCTTATGAACAATTCAGTTTGGACTGAAGTCAATTGACTTCGATGATGGGTAAGAGAATAGTGTGGAATTAATGTGAAAAGTAGCCTAATAAAAGTGTTCAAGCACTAGGGAATACTTTTTCCACCGACTCTGAATCAGTTAGCTGTTTCATGCTAACTTCATCACAACTTTTAACCCCGGTCAATTTTTTTTTTTCATTTTCTTCCTTGTAGAACAGAGACATGGAAAAGATCCATCAAAGACACAGTGGGAGCTGTGAATGAGAAAATAAAGCAAAATGTCAGAAATACATGAATGTATAAAAACATTACAATAGTATAAAAATGGGAAGTATATTTGGTGGACATTAATATAAATTACTCTAATCTTTTTGTGACTTAAGACCTACAAAGCGTTTTCACAGACATTATTATATTCAGCCACCACCTATACTATAAGGTAGAAAGAGGACCCACTATCATTTTAGAGATGAAGAAGACAAGTAGCAAAATATGGGGATTAGAGGAAGAATGAGGAAATAACACCATTTGAAAAGTCTAACATTTTTAAAACAAGATGACTAAAAACAGCCAGAGTGCTTGGCACTAAGAAATGGGTTATGATTGTTCTGAATTGCTATGGTTAAACAAAATTTTACTGAAACACAGTTAAAGAGACAAAGACAAGGCTATTTGTTACAAAGAAACAGGTCTTAGTTCAGTTTTGAATTAGGAAAAGCAGTTCAACTGAGGGACCTGGGATCGAATTAACCAGTGAGGTTTAATGCAAAGTTTATTCTGAATGAAAGAGAAAATAGAAAGCAGCAAAAATCGAATCAATGCGGGCCTTCGTAATAAAGGAAAAGCGCACTGTGACCACACTCTTAATTTCCCTTGTGTAGCAAGTGAGAGGTCTGTCATGTAGAGTCATCCAGAGCATGTGACAAGTGCAAAGCAATTTAGCAAACTGACAGTGCTCGAAACCAACTAAAATGTTAATAATGAAGTACATTTGTACAACCTGCCACCCAAATATTCCCTTTTTGTAGAAGGATACTATTATAGTAGACCCTTGTCTAACTCCATACTTTTGATGAAGACTGAACTGGTGGGAAAAGAATGTTATGTAGTTAGTTACTTAGAGGGGCTTTTGAGGATGAAAAATATATGAATCAGGTAGGAAAGGGCATACCTCATCAACAAGGATACCTGCATAATCAACGTTTGTATACCTAACCCTGAATTGTACTGCACATCTTTATAATAAAAGAAAAGAAAAATTCTTTTTCCTGTTCTTTGGGGAAAAAAAAGAAAGAAAGAAAAGTATATGAATCCTTTAGATAGTCTTCATGAGGTCCAAGGTTATAACTTTGCCTATATGCTTAATACCAGCTGTATACCAAATGCAACTCTTAACTGTTAAGGTCAGATCAAGCATGTGTTCAACTGGTAAAATGCTTTGCATTTGTTAAAATAATAATTACCTTCCACTTCATTTCTGCTTGTATTCCACTTTTATGTTAACCATTGTTGAATATATCTACAGATCAAACCATTACAATGATAATTTTAACCCAACTTTAACTGTTTCACTTAAATGCCACTCATTGCTATTCATCTATCTTGAATCTTCCTATGCTGCTTGAAATCATGAAAACTATTTTGATTACCAACTACAGAGAATGGACATTTAAATGCTGTTAAGAGATCTGTAGCTCACCTCCATGCTGTGTTTCTCAGGAAGTGCTAAAGAGAGTATCTTCTGATTTGGGGGCATAATATTGCTGGGTGGTTATAACATGATAAATCATTGACAACGTTCTCTTCCCTAAGATTTTGTCCTATTTTCCTCTAAATTATAACAGAATTACTGGTATTCTGAATTTCATTTTTTAAGAATAACCACTAAAAGCAAATCATCAAATATATTGAAACAGACTTTTATGTTTGTGCCAGTATTAACAAAAATTATAGCAACCCAATGTAGAGCTGTGGAGTTTTTATAGCCTTTACTTCTATTGCAGTAGTTGACTTTTACTTTTCCTGCAGTACAGACTTTATTACACATGTTGCTTAACAGGTTGTGCTTTTTATATGCAAATAACAAAATCCATTTCAAGTTAATTTCATCAAAAAAGAAAAGAAAGGAAAGAGGAAAGAAAGGGAAGGAAGGAAAAGGAAGGAAGGAATGAAGGAGGAAGAAAGAAAAGAAGAAACAATAGAAAAAAGATAAAACGAGAAGAAAAAATATGGTAAAGTTTTGGGTTACAAAATCAATGTGAAAAAGACAGTTGCATTTTTATACAACAGCAACAAGCAGGCAGAGAACCAAATAAAAAGCATGATATCATTCACAATAGCCCGAAAGAAAGAAAGAAAGAAAGAAAGAAAGAAAGAAAGAAAGACTTGTCATGCACCTAACCAGAGAAGTGAAAGACCGTACAACAAGAACTACAAAACACTGCTCTAAAAAACCAAGGCTGTTCCCACTCACAATAGCCACACACAAAAATGAAATACCTTGGCATCCTCCTAACCAGAGACGTGAAAAGACCTTTACAACAAAAACTACAAAATACCACTCAAAGAATTCAAAGATGACACAAACAAATGGAAAAATAGTCCATGCTCATTGATTGGAAAAATTAACATTGTTAAGATGTCCATCCTACCTAAGGCAATCTACAGATTTAACTCAATACCCATTAAATTGCCAGCAACATTCATCTCTGAACTAAAAATGACAAAAAAGGAATTCATATGGAAACGTAAGTGACCACAAATAGCCAAAATAATCCTCAAAAGAAAAAAAAGAAAGTATCACACTCCCAGATTTTAAACTTTTTAAAAGAGACAATAATCAAAACAACCTGGTATTGGTACAAGAACAGGCATATAGACCAATGGAACAGGATAGAGATTCCAGAAGCAAATCCTCAATTTCTCAACCAACTCATCTTCGACAAAGCCTCTACCACCAACCACTGGGGAGAGGAAAACTTATTCCGTAAATGTTGCTGAGAAAACTGACTGATCACATGCAGGAAATTAAAACAAGATCCCTACCTATCGCCACACACAAAAGGATCAAAGATCTAAAGGTAAAACCTCAAACTATAAGAACCTTAGAAAATGAAGGAGATGCCCTTATGGAAATTGGAACTAGCAACCAATTCCTGATCAAAACCCCAAGTGCCCTTGCCATAAGAGATAAGATAGACAAATGGGACCTCATTGAAGTGACAAGCTTCTGCAAAGTCAAAAAAAGCAAAAAACAAAAAACAAAAACCATCAAGAGAGCAGAGACAGCCCAAAGACTGGGAAAAAATATTTGCCAACTGTGTATCTGACAAAGACCTAACATCGAGGATCTATAAGGAACTCAAACATGCCAAAAAGAAAAAAAAAAAAACAGTACCATTACAAAGTGGGCAAAAGATATGAATAGACACTTCTCAAAAGAAGACATACAAGCAGCCAACAGATACATGAAAAAATGCTCAGCCCCGCTAGTCATCAAACAAATGCAAATTAAACCGCACTGAGATACCACCTGACTCCAATCAGGATGGTCACCATCAATAACTCAAAAAACAACAGATGCTGAAAAGGATGCAGGGAACACAATACTTCTACACTGTTGGTGGGAGTGTAAACTAGTACAGCCTCTGTGGAAAACAGTGTAACAATTCCTAAAAGATCTAAAAATCGACCTTCTATACAACCCAGCAATCCCCCTTTTGGGAATATACCTGGAGTAACTCAAATCACTGTGAAAAAGATAACTGCTCACGCATGTTTATTGCAGCATTGTTCACAATAGCAAAAACATGGAACCAACCATGCTGCCCATCAAAAGAAGACTGGATTTTTAAAAATGTGGTACATATACATGATGGAATATTACACAGCCATAAAGAAGGACAGACTTATGAACTTCACAGCCATTTGGATGGACTTAAAGTCTATAATACTCAGTGATCTACCACAGAAGCAAAGAACTGAGTACTACATTTCTCACTCATAAGTGGACTGTGAACAGTTATCATAATCCTATAAGAAAAGGACTGGTAGTAGTAGGAAACTGCCAGGGGGATGAGGCGAGATTTGCAGTAGTGGGAATCTGCCGGGGGAGGGGGAATACCTCATCAATAAGGTACCTGCATAATGAACATTTGTATACCTAACCCTGTATTGTACCCTATATCTTTAAAATAAAAAACAATTAAAAATAAAATAAAAATACAAAAATAAAAAATTAACACAAACAAATAGACAAACATTCCTTGTTCACGAATTGGAGGACTCAATATTGTCAAGATATTTATCCTACCCAAGACAATCTACAGATTCAATACAGTACCCATCAAATTACCAATACCTGGCTTCTCAGACATGGAAATGACAATACAGAAATTCATATGGAAATAAAAAGGAGCACAAATTGTCAAAACAGTCCTCATCAAAAGGAAAAAAAGTGGGAGGTATCACACTTCCAGACTTTAAACTATATTACAAGGCTACAATAACTAAAACAGCCTGAACAAGAATAGACACCTAGATCAATGGAACAGAACAGAGCTTCTGGAAACAAAAACACAATCTCTCAAACAATTTATCTTCAGTAAAGTCATAAATAACAATCACTGGAGAAAGGAGACAATATTTAGCAAATGGTGCTGGAAAAACTGCTGACCACATGCAGGAGAATGAAATTGGACCCCTATCTATCACCATATACAAAACTCAACTCAAAGTGGATCAAACATCTAAACATAAAATCTCAAACTATAAGAATCCTAGAAAACATAGGTAACACTCTTATGCACATTGAAGTAGGCAATGAATTCTTAACCAGATCTTTAAAAGTGAAATGCCGTAAGTCTGAGATAGACAAGTGGAACCTCATCAAACTGAAAAGCTTTTGCAAAGCAAAAGAAAAACCATTAGAAGAGTAAAGAGACAAGCCACAGAATAGGAGAAAATATTTGCAAATTATGCATCTGACAAAAGCCTATCATCCAGGACTGGCAAAGAACTCAAATGAAATGAAGAAAAGAAAACAATCCATCCCATTAAAAAGTGGGCAAACTACATGAACAGACACTTCTCAAAAGAAGACATACAAGTAGCCAACAGACACATGAAAAAATGTTTAGTCTCACTAATCATGAGAGAAATGCAAATCAAAACTACAATGAGATACCACCTAACTCTGATAAGAATGGCTATCATTAGATAAATCTAAAAACAACAGATGCAGGTGTAATTGTGGCGAAAAGGGAATGCTTCTATGCCTTTGGTGGGAGTGCAAGCAGTTCAACCTCTATGGGAAGAAGTGGAAATGCCTAAAATAACTGAAAACTGACCTTCCATATGATCTAGCAATTCCTCTCCTGGGAGTATATCAGGAGAAACATAAACCATCTACCAAAAAGACACCTGCACAGGCATGTTTATTGCCTATTTACAATAACAAAAACATGAAATGAACCCTACTGTCCATTGAAAGTCTATCAGATAAAGAAAATACGGTATATATATATACATGATGGAGTATTACACAGCCATAAAGAAGAACAAAATCATGGACTTACACAGCAAACTGGATGGGCTTGGAGACCATAATACTAAGTGATCTATCATAGAAACAAAGAACTGAAGACAGCACATTTCTTACTCATAACTGGACCCTGAACAATAGACACACGAGCACAAGGGAGAGATTAGCAGTAGCTGGGCACTGCTAGGGAAAGGAGAGAGGGAGGGTCAGAGGGCATGGCAACACAAAGGGTATCTGGTCCACCACCAGGGAGAGTGAGGGCCTGTTGGAGGCCCAAACTTCACCTGTGTGCAGGCCCCTTATGTAGTTAATCTGCACTTGTACTCCACATCTCTATAATAAAATTTTAAAATCAGTTTATTCTAAAATGTAAAAAAAAGGAGAAAAATTTGGAAATACATTGAGCATCTCACGTCATAATATTTGAAATTTAGTGAATGTAGGCTTCAAGGGAAACAAAGTCAAGCCAAAATCCCATCACAGGAGGAATTAATTAGGTTTTGTACACTGTCCAAGTTGGCATACCCATTTACTGCTACGTCGCTGAGTACTTTTTTCTGTCACATCTGCAGCATGTATTTCTGATGAGCATTCTCAAAAGCGGAAGTGATATAAAATCATAACTACAGTGACTTTTTAGGAAGAGGACAGACTCGGACTTTCTGCCCCCCCCCCCAATTTTTAGGTAATTTTTTGACCAATAGACAGAGATTGGAAGACCAAAAACGATAAATGTACACTTTTGACTTAAGACTTATTCTGAGATATTTAGTAATTGGACTGTCCCCTTCTGCCACATATTATCAAACTTTGCTCTTTCCAATAAGGTATCCCATGCCAAAGTGATGGGCCAGTAAAAGCTGATGACAGGATAAGGAAGATATTCATGGTTTATGGGCTGCATTGTCAACTAATTAAGAACATAAACTTTTATGTTTGACAATGTTGATTCAAATATCAATTCCTAAACTTTCTGGCTCTGTGATATTGAATAATAATTTATTTAATCACATAATCTAAGTTTTTTGATTTGCTCTATTAAAGGTAATATATCTGCCACAGTGGATTTAGTTGGGTTACTTCTTGGCTGAGTTTGTAGTAGTCCATTGTCTACTTCCAGGATCCATCGATTTTTCCTGGATCTATACTGGTAAATTAAATGACGATGTGATGAAGACCATAATTCATAGCTTTGGGTCTTTAAAGATGTCAGTAATTTCTGTTATTGTCCCCAATATGAACTATGGATTCCATTTTACAGTCATTTCTGGGGTTGGGGAGGGTACCATCATGCCAGAGGATTTTATTTGGCCTTTCTCACTATCGTAGCTGTAAAAGTCATGAACCCAATTCGATCATTGTGTCAACTACAAAGAATGTATATTTCAAATAGACAAGTCAAGACTTGGGAGGTGACCCATGATGAGTGTGTGGACCCAGTGAGCCCTGTGAATCCAATGTTAACCACACGTTGACCAGAAATCCATGTGTTACCTATCTCATATACTCCTACTCTATCAGGAAACCATAATAATGCTTCTCGTCCTCAAATATCTGTCAACATGAACCCTGTATCTAACAGTTTTAAAAACGTCTTAGTATTCCCCTTTCCTTTGTGTATGGTTGCCTGAATAAAATTCTTTAAGGAAGGACTCCAGGGAATCATTATTGCATACTCATTTGACGTTGTTGCATTAGAATATCACTCTATCTTCTCATGTGGTCCTAGCCTCTCTTTCAGTAAATGGCTTTGGTTTCTGAGATTTAGCTCAAGACAGAGATATTAATTTAATTTTTAATAGGTGTGACTGATAATCCTCAACCACCTAATCTTCCACCTTTCCTTTATTGTAATTGGGTAGGTTGAAGGATAGTATGGTTGGCTATTCATCAAGGAAGCAGGATTAGTCAGAAGAAGAAACTGAACTGCGAGACAGTTTTGACATAGACCTCAGCCAATCCCAAAGCGGGTTGTAAGACTGAGATGGCCCTATTGTGCTGTCCTAATCAGAGACAGGAAGCTATTCCTTTCTATCACCACAGTGACCAGTCGATGTACAAAATATGCCTCTGGGGAAGAAAAAGTCCTTTGTGAAAATGACTTTCTCTGATCAACAAGTTCCATGCAGTACTTCTGGGGAGTGGGGGGAGGGGAGGGAGGGACGGGGGTTGGGGAGAGAAAGGAAAGTGAAGATTCACCTGTGTGATCTGTCATCTGTCAAGATTTTTAGGAGCTGAAGGAAAATTGCTTCGGTCCTCAAAAAGGAGAAGAATCACACAAGAAGCCCAGATTATAAAGGAAATTACTGATAAATACAAGCACATTAAAATTAGGGCCTTGGCCATCATCAATAACTCAAAAAACAACAGATGCTGGAGAAGATGTAGGGAAAAGGGAACACTCTACACTGTTCGTGGGAGAGTAAACTAATACAACCTCTGTGGAAAGCAGTTTGGCAATTCCTAAAAGATCTAAAAATAGACCTTCCATACTACCCTGCAATCCCCCTATTGGGAATATACCCAGAGGAACTCAAATTACTCTATGAAAAAGATACCTGCACAGGCATGTTTATTACAGCATTGTCCACAATAGCAAAAATATGGAACCAACTGTCATGCCCATCAAAAGAGGACTGGATTTAAAAAATGTGGTATATATACATGATGTAATATTATGCAGCCATAAAAAGGACAAAATTATGAACTTTACAGCAACTTGGATGGACTTAGAATCTATAATACTGAGTGATCTGCTACAGAAACAAAGAACTGAGTATCACATATTCTCACTCATAAGCAGACCTTGAATATTTATCATAAGACTGTAAGAAAAGGATTGGCAGTAGCAGAAAACTGCTGGGGGTGGGGGGAGTCAAGATTGGCCGTAGTGGGAATCTGCCGGGAGTTGGGCACACCTCATCAACAAGGGTACCTGCCTAATGAACATTTGCATACCTAACCCTGAATTGTATCCCACATGTTGAAAATAAAAAATTCAAAAATTATAAATAAATAAAGGCCTTGGATGTTAAAAGAGATAAATAGAAAACCACAAACTGAGATAAACTAGCAATGCATCAACATGACAAAGAATATTATGTCAGATTATTTTTGAAGGCTTAAAAAGTTAGAAAAAAGGCTCACTGTGTGCTTTACAGAGAGATATATGAAGTGACAGCAAATGCATTAAAAATAATTAACCTTTATTAGAATTTATAGAAATATAAACAAACAAAAAATAAATAAGATACTATTTATACTCACCAAACTGACAAATATTAAAAAGTGTGATAGTGAATGTCAACCAAGGGTGCTCATGTCTACACTATGGCTGGTGAAATCATAAATTGCTTCATTACAGTTTGGAAAATAATTTATAATTATTTAATAAAGCCAAATATGTGCATATACTATGACTCAGGAATGCTACATTTACTAATATATTCCTTAAAAATTTTGTACATATGCTCTAGGAGATACAAAGTTTTCATGACAGCACTATCTCTAAGAATAAATGTGTAGAAAAAATCCAAATTTTGGAATTTTCATAGAAGCTAGTACTAAAAAATAGAAATGAAAGTACACAAAATCATGCATGAACGTTAGTTGAATAAATATTAATGCCGCATACATTTGGTATGATTCAATGTATATAAATTTCAAACGCATGCAAAATTAAATATTGTATACTTTTAAAAACATACATATTTATT
This sequence comes from Carlito syrichta, assembly GCF_000164805.1. Taxonomy (NCBI): domain Eukaryota; kingdom Metazoa; phylum Chordata; class Mammalia; order Primates; family Tarsiidae; genus Carlito; species Carlito syrichta. Next base: position 150,251 of record NW_007250861.1, read on the forward strand.
TGAACTTTAAAGGAGAAAAATGAGTGATACCTAAATAATTTCAAGTTAAGAGTACTGTTAGCATGGATATGAGATGAGCCCAGAGAAAACGGGAATGGAGGACACAGAGGGGTGAACTTCTAAGACTAAGCCTTACATTTCTAAATTTATGTGTGTTACAAATATCCTTTGCATAGATTCAATTTTTAATACAACTATCTTTAAAGAAAGGTAAAAGAAGTTTCCTGCCCAGCTTAGCTCTAGATATTTTTATAGCTGAATTCCATCAAATTCTTAAAAGCTAGATAATTTTTGTAGTATGCAAATTACTATCAAGTAGAGAGAGGAGGAAAGGGATTTTAAAATGTTTTTCTCTTACATAAAAGTTTTCATATGTGGATTGTAATATAGAACAGGACACTTCTGATACCCTGGATCATGCAGGGACTCCAAAATCTTTATTCCTTACCTTGTCATCTCTTATGCTTCCTTGCATGAACGGACAACATAATGCAAGAACCATATCCAAATTCCAGCTAGAAGAATTGGGAATAAAGTAGTGGGAATTGAACCACTTCCTTCAAAAGCCAAGGCCTGTAAGTCATACATATTTCTTCTTCTCGTTTATCAGTCACTGAAAGGTAGTTTCATGATCAATATTAGTTACATAGAAAACCGAGAAATGTAGTCTCTAACTATGTGTCATGTCTTCAGCTAAAATGTTAGGTTTTATTACTAAACAAATAATGGGAAAATGGACATTAGAGAAAAAAATAGCACTCTGCCACACTGTAGATCTAAGCATCCAAAATAAATCATTAGAATGTTGTGTTTAGGTGAGCAGAAGAATATATCGTGAACAATTAAGGTTTCTCTCAGAAATGGAAAAATTATTCAACATTAGAAAATTTGGCAATTCAGTGTATTCTATTAAACCACTAAAGGTGGAAAAATAAACAAATTGATGGTTAGATAGATAATAAAAGTTTGACAACAGTGTAGGCATACTCATGATAAAAATTTACCTTAAGTAGGGTAGTGAGGAATCGGTCTCCGGAAGCCTGCAAGGAAGGACCGGACACCCCCACTCCGATTCAGACCTGCAAATGGTGCCCTGCGACCTCCACCCAAGCCCATGTAAGGAGCTGAGTCCTTAAGGATTGAAGGACAACTATCTGGAAAAAAATAAAATGGAAATTATACTTAATATATCACGTTGAGTATATCTGCCAGATGGAGTGGGGGTTTTGTGTATGTTACTTCAAGTGTGACGTGCCATGTAGTGATTTAGTGGGGAGGAGAGCTTATTCATTTAAATCAAGCCTTAAACTTTTTTGCACATACGTACTTAGCCTCCACAATTTGCATAGCTGTAAATATTGGGTTAATTCAACCCAGCCAAATTAAAGTCAGCATCTTAAACATGGGTGGAGATTCTTGGAGAGAAGAACGAGGAAAAACAACATCAGAATGAAGAGCACACTGGAAAGTGACTCAGACTACAGTGTTCAGACCACTGGTGGGAGACTTGAATGGGAAATGCATGGCTTGGATACCTTCAAAGTATTCCAGGATTCGTATTCACACCCTCAACTTCAGTCTTGGAACTTGTCTGCTGGTAGGTCAGTTAGTCAACGTACATACTTCTGAGATGCATTTCTCTAGAGTAGAAATGTCCAAGACATAGAGGCATTCCTAGAAACTTGAAGGAATCCCATAAAAGGAAGGAAAAAAGTTCTACAAAGCATGGGGAAGGCTATGTCTTATTTTGTCCTACAGTGGTTTGAATTTAGAAATAAAACTTTTTTAGTTAACTAGGGATGTATACGTTTATCTGAAAAATCTGTTTGGGAATGGATTGTTAAGGACTGACTTTGCCAGCTGGATTATATGTTTTTCGCAAAACTAAACCTGTAGCTTGGGGGTTTTGATAATATATTTTGTGTTTAAAAAATAAAAAATAAAGAAATTAGCTTATACAATAGAACATGTACTTACAGATGAACATTGATGCTTGAAGGCGCAATGTTCCAGGTACTCTGCCCTTTTTAAAAAAAAAAAAAAATCTTGAATGAAAAATATTTCTCCCAATTTTAGGGCCTTTAAATATGACTTATGTAATTTTACATAATCAGCTTTCACACAGCATTTCTAATTATAAGCAATGTCTAGCTATACTAATCAAATATCCGTTGCTTCAATTACCACACAACTTAATTTGCATCTTTGCAAATACCATTCGCTTTGCTTGAACTAAATCAGACCCTTCATTAGTGTTTCATGATCCAGACTAAATTTCTCTGAAATTCTTCAGTATAAGATAATGTTCTTTTAAGTACACAATCACATTTTTTTACCTTGTCTATCATTTTTTGCTTACATATTTCTCTGATAGCCTATGCTATGTTGGATCACCTATCATAAATCCACAGGACCTGACACACAGTGTGAATGATAGTAGGCATCCTTTCTCTTTCATATACTATGCCTGTTTTAAGATACCTAAAACTTACATGACTCAATATTAGAAAGAATTGTGATTTATTTCCAGGAATGATAGAATGGTCATTGTGTTGTCTTTTAGCCATCTACACTATCCTGTTATACTGTCAGTATTTAGAAACAAGTCAAGTGGTGTTTCATATTAAATGCATTTTCAGAGTGCGAGCTTGTTGCAAACTGTGAAGTCAGCCTAAAAAGCTCAACTTAATGTGACAATTAATTCCTAGAAATTATATTATTATAACATTTATAAAGGCAAGGCTTAAGGAAATAGTTATAAGTTGATAAAAGTTTGAATCTACATGTTGTATAAAGTGTTTCTAATGATGGTTTTGCACATTTTTATTTATTTACCCCACCCTACTCCCACATCCCCACACTTTGTTTTTACTATATTATTACTTTCACTTCTTCTCTTACAGTTTTACTTTGTTTTTCTACTTTTTAATGAAGGCCTGTGGGTGTTTGGTATCTAACTACAACCTACAAAGCATGTTATATTAAAATTAAAGGCCCTTTAATGTACTTTGTGATTCATAGTTGTAATCATATTGATGACATTTTGGGAGTTAATCCACTACTAAAAGTGTGTGCTCATGCATGTGGGTGTATATATTTGTGAATTATGTACTTGGGTAATGAATCATAGATATGGGAGAGTGATCTATGATTATCATCAAAGTTAGAAATGAGGCGAATTGGAGATTAAAAAAACAGTGAGAACAGTGATATAAAAAGTTACCTAGGATGAAAGAACAATAAGCAGCAAGATACAGTGAAGGAGGAGCAGTGGGTTTTCATCACACATTTATAATTCTTCTATTATAAAGTCTCTAATTAGATAAAATGATTGAGTTTACACTAGAAACGGAAGAGGGCTATTGTCCCCTAAGCACTTCATCTTAAAAAAAAAAATTGAGACAGCTTCAGCTTTCCAACCTTAAGGAAAAAAAAAAAAAAAGGAAAATAAAGAACTTAAAAGAACCTTGAATATCTTTTCAAATTAGTGGGATCATGGAGTCATAAAGGAGTCATTTGTAGATTTATCTTAAGAATAGGATCTGGAAATTATGTGTGGCTTACACAGCTGCGAAATGCAGAATGAATTAATTTTTCTCCAGACTTACAGCATGTTTGCAGAATTCAAGGTTGCATTCAAACATAATCAGTTTTTACATGCATATCTTTTCATGTATTACCTGGGTTCCAGAGGTAGTTAATGATTAATTCTGGGATGTATAAAATTTACAAGTATATACATACATATATATAAAATATAAGATTTACAAAAATTATGTACATACATATATAAAAAATATAATTATTTTTAAAACATTTTTACTGGAATTATTTCAAGGTACTTTGTAGTTATGTAATTGTGAAGAACATCTGTTTTTATACTACATTTTCTAATTTGTTTTTGCAACGTACAGCATATCAATTTTCGTATGCTGATCTTATGTCCTAGCTTTGTTCTTTTACTAGCTATGAGATCCGTGATACGTGTATTACTTTCCTAGAGCTGCTGTAACAAAGTGTCACAAACTGAGTGCTAAAACAACAGAAATTAATTTTCTCACAGTGCTGGATGCTAGAAGTCTGAAATCAAGGTGTTAGCAGGGCTGTCTCTCTCTCTCTGAAAACCGTAGGGAAATCCTTCTTTTCCTTTTCCTAGTTTCGGGTGGTGGCCAGGAATCTGACATTTCTTGGTTTGTAGCCACACAACTCCAATCTCTACTTTTGTTTTCACAAGGTATTCTTCTGTGTGTGTGTCTGTGCCCAAATTTTCCTCTTCTTATAAGGACACCAACCATATTACATTAGAGTGTACTATAAAATGACCTCATTTTAACTCGATTATATCTGCAAAGATCTGATTTTCAATAAGGTCATATTCACAGGTACCAGGGGTTAGCATCAACAAAAATATAATAATTTATTGGCAGGGTTGTTTGGTGGGAATTTTAAGTAGATACAAAGTTAGAAATAAACACGAATTTGAATGTGCAGTTACCCGTTTATAATCGAGGAGCATAATGTGATGATCAATATCCATTATTCTATGAATGAGTTTCAGATTTTACTGATTTGACTACTCTCTTGTCAAGGCATTTCAGGGCATAATTGATTAAAATGCTGCATAATTTCATAGATTCTTGATTTACTCATAATTTTAGATTGCTTTACAACAACTCAAGAAACAAACTTTACTGATGCATTTTAATTGGGTATTTTTTCCCGTTCACTGCACCTAATTGAGGCATATGCTTCACTGATTGAACTGAATACTTTACAGACTAAGATTTTTACAGTTTTTATCAATGGGCAAATATATTTTCATATCTTGATTTTTCTAGTATGGAAGTCCAAGTATGCAAAGAAGCCTCTTTGAAATGCAACCTATATTGTTAATTGATTGCCACTTTTATTGCTATTATTTTTGCTATTTTGTTTAAAGGGTCTCCCGGGTTTCTAAATATTATCAGCAAAAACAGGAACAGAATTCACAATAACACATTGCCCATGCTAGATCCCCCATTTAAGCTTCAGGTAGGCGTGAATAGATAGATGTTAGAATTAAAATACTTGCCTTTTTTGACAGTGTTGCTTCTTTTCACTACACATGAGACAGGTGGTTTGGCATACATTTTCTTAATTGGAATAATGTTTGAAAAGGGTTTTTTTAAGTAGCAAAAAAGAAAAATGATAATCATTTTCTTTAAATAAACATTAGCACTCTTAGGTTATACTCTTGTTTCTCTATCAGAAGATTTTTGGAACATCACAACAAGGTTTCATATTGGTAAAAGGGGACCATGGATAAACTTGGTATGATTAACTTAAGTTTTTAATTTGTATATCAAAGCATGTGGAAACGAGCTGAAATTCTCTGGCAAAATGGAAGGAAAAAAATTACAATTCGTCTCATCACCAATTTCTTAGGAACCTAAGAACCTCTAACTGGCAAACAGCTACTAGTGACATTATTTGAACAGTATAACCTTCTGTCTCATTCAAGAAACCTCATTTTATGCAACGAGATGGCCTTTTTCATCACCAATGCTGACATCATTACTCAGGAAAAGCTTTTAAAAATCCATTAATTTATTCTTTTCTTTTAAGGAAATGTAGAGAGACCGCAGAACTATCCTAATATTCAATTCAAACTCATCATTAACTAAAAGCCTGTCTTCATCCTGAAGATACCCCAAGACACAATCAAGAGTCCCTGATGACTGTATGTGGTTCTATACAATCAAAACTCAGGGTCCTTTTCTCAGTTATTGCTTTCAAAATGTAACACCTTTCTTTCCTTATCCTGATATGAGTCCACTATTTCCAGATTATTTGCTGACTGTATTTTCGTTTCCACATATGAGGGGAAAAAAAAAAGCCAATTTCTAATAGTGGTGAGTAGCACAAATTCTGGGAGAGACCATCCAGTTCAAATCCAGAATGCATCATTTATCATCTGCTCAACCAAGACTGAGGTTTAACATTCAGTGTCTCAATTTTCTCACCCATAATATGGCATTAATACTAGTCTAACCCTCAAGACTAATGCTAATAATGAGTGTTTTAATATATGCAAAGTATTTAAGGCAGTACTTGTTACCATATGGTATTATGTGAGCATTGCTTAGGATGACGAAGATGGTGAGGATTTAATATCATCTGTATTATTTAAAAACCAAATTGACTTTCTTTATGGTTGCATGATATTCCATTTTGTATATGTACCAGATTTTTTTTATCCAGTCCAGCTTCTATGGGCCATAAAGAAAGACAAACATATGGACTTTGGCAGCAACTTGGATATCTTTGGAGCCGATCATACTCAGTGTTCTATCACAGAAACAAAGAACAGAGTACCATACATTCTCACTCATAAGTGGAACTTGAACAATTATGATATGATAAGAAAGGGACTGGCAGTAGTGGGAAACTGTCAGGGGAGGGGAGTGGGATTGGCAGTTGAGGGAAACTGCTAGGGGAGGGAGGGGCATACCTCATCAACAAGGGTACCTGCATAATCTACGTTTGTATATCTAACCCTGAATTGTACCCCGCATCTTTATAATAAAAAAAGAATTAAAAAAATAAAAACCAAATTGAAATAAAGTCTGGAGGAAGATAAAAGTAATGCATATACAATCATCTTTAGGCATACGTTTGGGGGTAGTTTCAGGACTGCTGCATATCCAGAAAATCAATGTATACTGAAGGCCCACAGTCAGTCCTGGAGAACTCATGTGTAGGAAAAGTTGATCCCTCCATATAGGTGAGTTTCACATCCCACTAACACTGTATTCTCTATCAGCATTTGGTTGCAGATGTAGAACAGAGAGCCAACTGTATTTATTGAAAAATCATGCAACTGTGCAGTTTGAACCTGTATTGTTCAAGAGTTTTCAAATTATGAAATACTTTAAAAATAAGATAATTTTTATAAATATTAAGGCACACAACAAAGTTATATGTATATATTTATTTGCAAATGTATGTAAAGAAAAAATACAGAACTTGGATTGTAATAATTCACACATACTTTATGTTAGGGGGACACCTCTTTGGAGGTTAAAGGGAAAATATGAGTTGGAGTGGAGACTTAGCTACACACACACACACACACACACACACACACACACACACACACACATAGAGGATGCCAAAAAAGTACAAACATTTTAAGAAAGGGAAAAAAAAGTATTAAAATTGTAATGCTAAATATATACCAATAACAAATCCATTCCTAATGCTAATATATATTGAGATTATTTATAGCAAATGAGCCATTTGGTTTTGAGAATAGTAATCTTTGAAATATTCTTTAAAAAGTAGATAACATCTCTTAAAATATGTATACACTTTTTGGCACCCCCGGGGAGAGAGAGAGAGAGAGAGAGAGAGAGAGAGAGAGTTTATTTTTTTTTAATAAGAAGGTGATCTACAGAAAATTTTAGCATTTCTATTATTCCAGGATTTGGTACATAGTTACAGATTATAGTTGTCTATTTTCTTCTCTATGGTCAAATAAATACAATTTTAAAAATAAAGCACAAATCCCAGACAAACAATACTCTCTCTTAACTCTGTGAATCATTCTAGATGTGTGCTATCTCTTACCACCTCTCAGTAGACACAAAGTTCTTAGTAAAGTTGAGAGTTATCTCGTTTCTGTCTTTAAATCTTTCTCCACTAATCAACGTGTTCAACTCAATGTGATATGCTTACTATTACAACACTACACAAAATATTTTCCTTTTTTTTGAGTTGGAGTCTCACTCTGTTGCCCAGACTGAAGTGCAGTGACCGCTCCCGGTCACCGCAGCCTCGACCTGCAGGGCTCCAGCGATCCTTCCGCCTCAGCCTTCCAAGTGGCTGGAACTACTGGCACGCGCAACCATGCCCGGCTAATTTTTGATTTATTGTAGAGATGAGGTCTCGCCTGCCCAGGCGGGTCTCGAACCCGCGGGCTCAGGCAATTCACTCAGCTCAGCCGCCCAAGGCGCGGGATTACAGGCTGAGGCACCGAGCCCGGCACACAAAATATCTTCATAGGGAGCCACCAGTGAGCTACAACTATTAAATCTAATGGAAGTACTTCACCTCTCTAAGTATTTAATACAGTATTTAATACAGTATTTTCTGACTTTTTTACATTTCTGGCCACCCTGTATCAATGTCTACAAGAAACTAAGTTCCACGGATTCTTTTCAGTGCTTTACTGTTCATTAATCTCTGTGCACATCAATCTCATTCACTCTCAACTCTACATAAGTAACCAAATGTATATATTTCTCAAACTTTATATCAAGCCCAGACTTATCTTCTAAATTGTATATATTCAAATGATTTATTGACATCTTCTTATATGTTGCATATTCTCCTCAGACTTAGAAAGTTCAAAATTATTTTTTTATTCTCTTATCACAAACATTCCTTTCATTTTACCTCATGGAATAAATGCTACTCCTTATAACTAATAAAAATTCTAGAAGTCTTGACACGTTCATTTCTTTCACACTCCTACATAAAAATCCATATCTGGCATATAACCTGCATTGATCAATCTCTCTTTTCATCCACAAACACCACGTGCCACAGGTTAGTGTGGTCTTTCCTTTAAGCTTTGCAGCAGCCTATCGATTGCATTTGTGCTTTCTGCCTTGGGTCTCACCCAATTTCTTTTTTACATGGAAGCCAGGGTGATCTTTAATGGAATATAGCTGATTATGTCACACAGCTTTAAACTTCTCAGTCATACCTCATTGCATTTTGGATCAATTCTTGGCCAAGAAGCCTTAAATGGAGGATATCCCTTCTTACTCTTGTGAAAGGAGTTAGAATCAAAACGGAACCACCTGTTTTAAAAACCCTGACAAATACTGTTGGAGAAGACCATGAGGAGAAGGGTTCTCTTACATGAATGCTTGATAACAAGAACTATCACAACAGACTTTGCAAAAATTATAGCCTTAAACAAAGTTCATAGCAACTTGCACAAAATATATTTTCCCAAGAACATCTGCCCAACAACTGCCTGTTCAACTGTGGTTTGATGCTACCCTTGTTCTCAATCTTTATAGTAAAAGATAGGTATCTCAAAACAATTACGTCATCATTCTCATTTTTCCCTTAAAAACCCTTCTCTCTTTTTACCTCCCTGAATATATACATGGTTTACTCTGGCAGGTATATACCCATTGCAATGTCTATTCCTGAATACATATCATTTTCTTTTAGAGAGACTCTTTTAATTTGTTATTTAGGTTGACACTCTCAGTACTCACTTCAAACTTATTTTATTTTTCTTTATTATGTGTTAACCCCCATCCTCTTTCAGTTTTTTGAGCACACCATGTTCCATCCTCTCACAGAGGTTTGCTCATTTGGTTCCTCTTCCTGGAATGCTTGCCTTCATCTCTGGACCAAGTTAAATCTTATTTATATATCAAATTACAACTCTAGTGACATCGTACATGAAAGGATTAGCTGACCCCTATTATGACCTGCCCTAGCATCCTGTTATTTCCTTAATAACACTTGCAACTCCTTATAATTATCTTTTATTTCCGGACTATTACAACTTTTATTTCTATTTTAATGCCACAAAATGACACCAGCGTTATTAATCTTAGAAAAACAGAACCCTAAGCAAAATTTACAGAACATTCTGAATGAGACAGGGATACTGTGAAACTTTTTTTTAATCTGCAGAAACCCTCTGGTTATGTTATCAGTAAAAGTGATCCAATATAAAATTTTAAACTATATTTTTACCTTTAGGTTCAGGTCTTATAATTCCTAAATATCATTAATCTCTTTATTTGCACTGGTATTTTTTAAAATATTCAGAGGGATACTCTAGCATCAAATATTGGTTTTGCTATTACCTGTATTTGTGACCTTGGACAATTATGTAACCATTGGTGTATTTCCTTTACAGAAAGTAAAAATATAGCATATATAATTAGGTTGAAAAGTTATATGAGACAATATATTTAAAGTATATAGAACATCCATCAGTCCTTACTATGTAACCGTGAAAAATTCATTTCTGTTCTCACACTATATTTATAGCTCTAGAGTGCATGATTTGCATGGTTTTTTTTCACCATTTACTTTCCAGTACCTACCAGAGAAGTTGGCACATAATAAAGCATTTTAAATAAATGAAGATAAATTTGGATATTTTCTAATTTATTTTACACAAATAATTTCTGAGATTGAAGTTAAATTTAGAGTAAAATTCTATATAAAATGGGCTCATATTAGAACTATCCAAAATTGATAGTTATGAGAGTAAATACATTACAGGAGCAAATAATCTAGATAGGTTTGGTTTTCTGATATTTTTAAATGATCCACAACACTTATTGAGGAACAAAGTATTTTGAAATGTAAAAAAAATCAGAATTTCTTAAGTTTTTTATTTAAAATTCTATTTTTAAAAATATAAATATGTTACATAAAAAGCAATTTCTCTAATAAAACCACTTTAATTCTACTAAAGAAAATCATATTTATTCTTTAAAAATTATTGTAGAATTTCTTATAATCTTAACATTTGAATATATGATAGGGTAGATGTTGAAAGCAGATACTGTCTAATTAACATAAAATATTTTATCATAGATCATCTTGTAAAAACTGTGAAGAATATTAACAAAGAACATTGATGCAAAGGAAGATATTTAAGAGGAAAAGGAAAGAGACATTGGTTTGACGTTTGCTCACATAGTTATATTAGCTTAGGAAATTGAATAGCCTTCTCTTACTGTAATTTATAAATTAGAAACAACAATATATTTTCATTAGCTATGAGTATCTTAAACCACAGTTACAGACTGGATAATAAAATGTGGTGCATGTACACAGTGGAATATTACACAGTCATAAAGAAGGACAAAGTTATGAACTTTGCAGCAACTTGGACGGACTTGGAGTCTATAATACTGAGTGACCTATCACAGAAACAAAGAACTGAGTACCACGTGTTCTCACTCAAAAGTGGACCCTGAACAATTATCCTAATACTTTAAGAAAGGGATTGGCAGTAGTGGAAAACTGCCAGGGGAGGGAGGGGGCACACCTCATCAATAAGGGTGCCTGATCTCTAACCAGGTGAAGTGAGAATCAAAGTAGGCCCAAACTTTACCACACAGTGACCATTTGTATACTTAACCCTGAATTTTACCCACAGCTTTAAAATAGAAAAAAAAATAAGAATATACTATGAGTTCTTCTGAGGAAAAAAAACAAACATAGTTACAGAAACACTTAGAAAAATAAGAGAAATACAAATATGTAAATTGTCATAGTAATCCCAAATAAGATTCCAAGAGGTTTAAATCCACGTTTGGTACCAAATTAATTAGATAAAATAAATTTAACACAATTTTCCCCTACTTTTCATATTCAATTTCAAAAATAAAAATTTGTGAAATATATTTAGGAAGACTGAAAGTAATATTTAAATTTCCAGATTATTAAAGGTTTATAATTACTCAACCCAAGATATTTTGTGTGGGCTTTAAATTTTCATTCAAGAAGATACTTATATTGTAAAGACATAAAATATTTTTAAAAATCAAATACTTTAAAGTGGGGAAACACACATGCACAAAGTATTAGGTTCTCCTTAGACTCTAAAATAACTATGCTACCTCTATATAAAGTATTTTATTTTTCTCTCAATCTAAAAAATCAAATTCTACAATTCTCCAAGTCTGTGAATCATTTGCAAATTTTTTAAAATATAGATTTTTGGAATCAATTTAGAGACAATTCATTAATCTACAAATTTAATTTTTTATGAATTTAGCAAATACAGAATTGGTTTGCCAGTGATTTTGAGTCCAAGGCTGATTTAACATTATGTAAATATTTCCTGAATAATAAACATCAATTTTGATGAGTAAAAACATCAAAAATTTTGGTTTAGAAGGGTTGGAAATAGCAATTCAAATTCATAAGGCTATTTTTCCAATTACAGAATTATAGTTTGTATTTTATGAGAAAATTTTAAAAATAAGCAAAATCTAGATGTAATCAAATGTGTTTTTCAAATTATTCAATTGTCATTTGAACTATTTCAAGTAATTACAATCTTCAGAAATTCTACTTCGTGCCAAGGTAGAATAGCAGGGATAGAGTTACCTTTTACTTAAAATTATAAAAATTAGATAAAATTTATTTTTAATTTTTTTTTTAAGGACATAATGGTTAGTGATTTTAGAGAGATAGAAAACAAGGTGATCCTATGATAAGTGCACTTGAGAATGTTTCTAGGCTGAGGAAACAGTTCTCAGGAGGACCCTGGTGAGTCCCTAGATTTGAGAAGATAGACCTGAGAGTCTGCAGGACTGAGGTGGGTAAAATTCACAGGAATTTGATGCTGTATAAATGGGAACTGCAAGGAGAGAGAATTTTATAGATCTGCAGAGGGTCTCTTTCAGTATTTAGCTGACTATTAACCAATGCAATTATGTGAAAAAATTACCGAAGGCTGGGGAAGGAACCCACCAGAGAAACACAACAGGTAAGAGTGCCAATACTCACGTGTTCAAGAACAGCGCCTCTTTCCATCATAAACTGTGAAACCTCATGACTCATAGAAATTGTGTGGAATGCAAAGACTGTGTGTGCCTCAGTAGTGGGGTATAAATTAGCCCTAAGCCAAGTGCTCTGGTTCTAACAATTTTTAAAAGCAAAACCGAAAAAGATCAAACTGGTTTCAAGCAACTTACCTGCATATCAGAACAAATCTTAAAAATAGAAATAAAATACCATCATCAGGAATACAAATATTTGCCAGTAAGAGAAACTGTACTATATGAAATGATAATGGAAATCCTTAAAGCAGAGGGAAAAAACAACAGATAAAAATACTAATTTTTGGAAGACAGTGTGGCAATTTCTGAAAGAACTAGAAATTGACTTTCCATATGACCCAGCAATTCCCCTATTCGCAAGATACCTGGAGGCACTCAAATAATTCTACAAAAAAGATACCTGCACACGTATGTTTATTGAAGCTCTATTCACAATAGCAAAAACATGGAACCAACCATGCTGCCCATTGAAGCTGGACTGGATGAAAAAAAATATGGTATGTATACACAATGAAATATTATGCAGCCATCAAGAAGGACAAACATATGGACTTTGCAGCAACTTGGATGGATTTAGAGTCGATCATATTAAGTGATCGATCACAGAAACAAAGAACAGAGTACCATATGTTCTCACTCATATGCAGACATTGAACAATTATATTACTATAAGAAAGTATTTGGCAGTAATGGGAAACTGTGGGGTGGGGGGTGATTGGCAGTTGAGGGAAACTGCTAGGGGAGGGAGGGGCGTACCTAATCAACAAGGCTACCTGCATAATCTATGTTTGTATACCTAACCCTGAATTGTACCCCACATGTTTATAATGATAATAAGATGATAATAATAATAATAATGATAATGATCTACACAAAGGAATGAAGAGTGCTAAAAGAGGTAGCTATATAAGTAACATATAAGATTTTTTTTCTTACTATTTAAGTATCTTTAAAGGAAAATGATCACTTAAAAACAACAATATTGTATAGAGTTTAAACACATGAAAGAAAAATATACAAGGGGTACACTCAAAAAACACAGAATTTAAGTATGAAAAGTTGCTTATTTATTCTTACATGTTTAAACTTCAGCCACTTTTAAAGTACTTGCTGATGAAATCTGCCTATCAAGACACCTTTTCACTTCTCAAAACAACTAGTGTTGTGAGAGACTGCATTCAGCTTCAGTGAATTTTCTTTTCTTTTTTGGGGGGCGGGGGACGCTCTTTCAGTGCATTTGTCCATTTAATGATGGGTGATTTACACGAACAACCAGCCCACACCACGCTGAGTTTTGGACCAAAACGGCATGAACCTGCTGCCTCACCCTCCCAATTCACCCAATCTTGCTCTGAGCGACTTTTTTTGTTTGTTTCCCTGATGAAAAAAGTCCTCAAAGGGAAACGTTTGCCATAGTGGAAGAAGCGAAACAAAAAACGTCAGAAGCACTAAAAGACATCAAAATTGAGTTCACAAACTGCTTTGAGTGGCTTAAGGCGAGATGGCGTGATCAGGGAGTGTGGGACATAGAGGACATGACATTTTTTGTTCAAAAACTGCTGAACACTCAGCTAGCATACTAACAAAGCAAAGAGTGACTGCAATCCTACAAAATAATCCAAAAGAAGGCAGAGAAGGAAAAGGGGAATAAATAAGACGGGGAAACTGCAAACCAAATAGGAAAACGATTATTTTAAACCTAAGGTTTCAATGATCACATTAAGTGTAAATGATCTGATGCACTATTTTAAAAAAGAATACGTGGTTGGAGTCTTTTAAAAAGTAAAATCCCTCTTTATTCTGCCAAAAGAAATACACATTAAGTATGCAAACACCAAGCTAACACAAATTTTGAAAAGTCTGGAGTGGTTATGTTAATATCAAAGCAGATTTCAGAGCAAAGGATATCCCTGGGATATTTTAAAATTTATTTTATTTTATTAGAGGATCAATGTAAGAGGACAGACTAATCTTAAAAATTAATGTATCAAAAAAGAGACTCAAAATACAGGAGGTAAAAAACTTACAGAACCACAAAGGGATATAGACAAAGCTACAATTATAGCTGGAGGTCTGGGTACTTTTCTCTTGATAAATGACAGATAATCAATAAGAACATAAACGATCTTGACAACATCCCACAAATAAGACCTGCTTAATATTTATAGAATACCACACACAACCACAAGAAAACATACTTTTATTCTTCAAGATCACATGGAACATTTACCAAGCAAGACCTTATTCTGGATCATCAAACATTTCTCAATATATTTAAAAGGAGTTACATTATATGAATCATGTCCTCTGACTACAGTGGAATAAAAGTATAAATAAAAGACAAATATATTTTTTTAAATATTCAATTATTTGAAAACAAAATGATGCATTTAAATAATCCATTAATGAAAGAAGAAATAAAAATCATAAATTATTTTGAATGAAAATAAAAACACAGCTTATTAAAATTTGTGAAAAGCTAGCAGAACGGTAATAATGTGAAACTTACAACACTAAAACTTGTTACTGAAAAAAAATAGAGGTCTCAAATCGGCATCTACCTTAAGAGATTAAAAAAATGAAACCAAATTAAATGTAAGTAGAAAAAAGTCAGAAAGAAAATCAGTGAAATAGGAAATGAACAAACAAAAAAATCAGTAGAGACAAACAATTATACCACAAGTTGGTTCTTCGAAAAAGAACAATATTTGGAAATCAATCATATTTCTATAATTAACAATAAAAATTGAAATTAAAAAAATACAATTTGTAATTGCATTAATAATGTGAAGTACTTGGAGTTAAACCTGACATAAGATATATGGATGACCTGTACAGTTAAATTATAAAATACTGACAGGAGAAATTAAATAATATCTAACTAAATGTAGAAAGATACTATGTTTATGGGTCAGAGATCCAATATTGTTAAGCCGTCCTTTTTCTACAAAATTTTCTTGAGGTTCAATATAATCCTAATCAAAATTTTAGCCAACATTTTAAAAAATTTAATAAATACTAAAATCTGTATGGAAATACAAAGAACCTGGAATAACCAAAACAACTTGCTCTGTTTTAGAGTTTTACCAGGTAAACATACTTTTCTAAAAGCTATTGTTTATCTTTGCTAAATTTTTGAAACATGAAAATATTTAGTTGAACAATATGCAGTATTTTTGTTTCTAGTTTTTTTGCTCATGGTTATGTTTGTGAGACTCATTCATATTTTGTTTTGAGCCAGAGTCTCACTGTGTCACCCAGACTGGAGTGCAGTGGCAGTCATGGCTTACCATAGCCTTGAACTCCTGGGCTCAAGTGACCCTCCCACCTCAGCCTCTTGGGTATCTTCAACTATAGGTTTATGCCACCTAATTTTTTTTTTTAATTTATATTTTTTTGTATAGACGAGGCCTCACTGTATTGTCCAAGCTAGTCTTGAACCCTGGGTTCAAGCAATCCTCCCACCTTGGCCTCCCAAAGTGCTGGAATTACAGGCATGTGCCACGGCGGGCAACTCCATTCATAATTTTTTAGTTTAGTTTGTTAATTTGTCAGTATTGTTAAGTTTTAATTTGTAGAATATTGCTCTTTTATGTACATTTTCAACTTTATTGGCATAAAATATTTTCATAATATGCTTTTCAAATCTAATATTTGCAGGAACTAAGTGGATGTCCTTTATTTTCATTCTTTTTATGTATTATTTGTTTGCTTTCTCTTTCATGATCATTCTTGGTACCTTTTTTATTTTGTAACTAACATTAGTTTTGTTAATTCTGTAAATTTTAATTGAGCCTTTGTTTTATAGTTTATTAATTGTATCTTTCTCTCTCTCTCTCTCTCTCTCTCTCTCTCTCTCTATATATATATATATATATATATATATGTGTGTGTGTGTGTGTGTGTATATATATTTTTTTCCCCTTGGCTATTTGTTGTTAATGTTTGAAGATATGGCATACATTTAAAAAAAAACAAAAAACTTTCATTCTTAATTAACTCAAATTTTAAAAATTGTGTTTTCCATTTATCTTTAAATTACAAGTAATGCTTATGATTTAAGATTTTCGGAATCCTTAATCGTCACATAAAATCAAGAGACAGAAGTTTGCTTTTCCTAGGATGACATTCATGCTTTGCCAGTCAGCTGCTGGACTGAGGCAGTAATATGTCTTTTTGGTTTGATCCTCTTTCCCCGTCCCCCATCTCACCCTTCCCCATCCACGTGTGGAGCAACATACCTATGAGTCTGTTGGGTGAGTGTCCCAGTATTCTTAGTTCCTGATCTCTGGGCTAGTATTCACTTGGAATTTAGCCTCTGTAACGTGGAGCTTGGAGGACTGAGAAATACCTGTCAGTGGCTTGCTCTTTCCAGGGAGATTCCACAGCCTTTGACTGGTAACTAGGGATGAAGGAGCCTTATCTTCTTAGGCATTCCCACTCAGAGTGGATGGAGTTTTTGTCACACTGACCTGAGGGTAGGAAGCAGGACTGGGCAGGGTTCAAGTGCCAAGGACCCACTTGCTTCTTACTTAGACTTCCTTGAATAAAGAAGGGGGGGATCAAACCAAAAAGACATATTACTGACTCAGCCCAGCAGCTGACTGACAAAGCATGAAGGTCATCCTAGGATAAGCAAGCTTCTGTCTCTGAATTTTATGCGATGGTTAAGGATTCCGAAAAGCTTAAATCATAAGTATCACCTATAATTTAAAAATAACTTGAAAACACAATTTTTAAAATTTAATTTTATTAAAAATGAAAGTTTTTTTTTTTTAAAGTATGCCATATGAATAAAGGAAATCTAAAGGAAATTTCTTCATTTGCTGTATGCCCCTAGGACAATTTCCTACGACTTCTATATTTGTTTACCATATGGATATAGCTTTTTCTAGCTATGTTTTTTTTATTAGAAAGCCTATTCACAGAGCCCCACATGTTATCATTGTATATGTTGTCTACCATAACTTTTTCTTTCTGTTCATTTATATATTTACAGTTTTACTTGTCAACCTGCTCACCTATCCTCTCCAAATAAGTAAGTTATTTATTTAGAACATAGGTTATCAAACTACACCTAATCTGTCCCACAGCCTGATTTTGTTACTAAAGTTTTATTAGAACACAACCGACATCACGTGTTTCCATATCATCTATGCCTGCCTTATGCTTGCTTGCCTTTGTGTTCTGCATCAGAGCTGAGCAGTTATAACAAAAGCCATGTGGCCCACAAGAGCCAAAACATTTGGTATTCTGCCCTTCACAGAGAAACATTTGCTAAACCTGTCTTAGAATATTCATATTTTTTCATTCTTCTTTTGACTTTTTCAATTCCTGAGTCTAGATGATATACTTTTAAACTTTTAGTTCCATACATGTATTAGAAATTTATTTACATTATTCCTAATAATAAATATATATATTTAAACATACATATTTAAAGGAATACATTATATTTAAAAATAACTTGTCTACTACTTGCTACCTCATCATATTACCTGTTTTTTTAAAAAATGTAATTTTTATTTGACGGTTAGAACATTTTTAAAGAACTTTCCTGATATTAATTATATGATGCTACCCACTGAATCTTTGCATAACTACAAAGTCTTTTTTCCCTGACAGATAATAATATTTTAACTGGGAAAGAATTCTTCGGTCTCTGTCCCTAACTCTGAATAGTTTAAATATAGATGTTTGGTTTCAATATCCTATATTTGTAAAGGATAGTCTGTGGCTAAACTTCTTTTCTTTATTAAGATATTTGCCCTCAACTTATAAGATCATTTACTTTAATCTTGGAATTTTAAAATTTTACCCTTGATAATAATTAATAGAGATATTGAATTTTGTTTATTTAATATGTAATATTGATATTTAATTTACTTCTTTTTTTTCCCCCAGTATTTCCTGGGCCTTACGGAAGCCCTCCAGTCATCAGAATCGTTTATTGACATAATGAACATTCTCTACTGAGTCTATTGTTCTCTCTCTCATTTTCTGTTTTACAAAAGGCCATATGTGCTTCAGGTTATAACTCATGTATGTGTTCACCAAGCTGCTATATTTTGCTCATTTTTCATCTTTTTCATTTTTGCTATGACTATTAAGATATTTCTTCCACTTGAAATTCCAGGAGATTAAATTGATTCTTATTAAGTAGTAGCCACTTCATTTCCATTTTGTCTGTTAAATTTTAAAATTAAAAATCTCGGCCAGGTTCGGTGGCTCAGCCTGTAATCCCACCTTTGAGAGGCTAGGGTGAGTGGATTGCCTGAGCCCAGGGGTTCGAGACCCGCCTGGGCAACTTGGCGAGACCTCATCTCTACAATAAATCAAAAATTAGCAGGGCGTGGTAGCGTGCGCTTGTAGTTCCAGCTACTCGGAAGGCTGAGGTGGAAGGATCCCAGGAGCCCAGCAGGGCGAGGCTGCGGTGGCCGGGAGCGGCCGCTGCACTCCAGTCTGGGTGACAGAGTGAGACTACAACTCAAAAAAAAAAAAAAAAGAAGTAATTAAAAATCTCTGATTATAGTGCCCCCAAATATTTTATCTGTTAAAAAAATCTCCTTGGATGCTCTTAATTATTCCTTCTATTTCAGTTTCCGTGTGCATTTCCCAGTTCTATTTCAGTGCGAAGTACCTTTCCTTTACATTCAGCTTCTTTTTTCTCTCAGTGCTTTGCGTTCACCCAAGTTTAACAGTATTCAACATTGGCAGCACATGAATTCACCGGTAGTGTTTTTGCGATTACTCTATTGTTTTCCCAAAGGGCCTGATTGAATGGTTAGGGTGACATACTAGGTGATTCTAATGAGCTGTCAAAATTGAGTTATACTACTCAACTTGCTTGTTGGTTTTGCTTGATTATGGCTTGGATACCCACCCATATCTGTTAGGTGACCAATACTTATGACTGTGGAACTGGAGCATAAATATTGTATCAAAAATTAGAAGGTTCATACTCAAAATTTGCAGGATCACAAATGAAAAGAAACTAATTTCCTACAACTTTTATTACCCTTGGATCAAAAATCTAGAAAATGAACTTTTAAAAAAATAAAAATAAACTTGCAATTATATAATCCACAGTAATTTGGAGTCTCTTTGTATAGCTGTTTCACCAGTATTCTAAATAATATAAGTACGTAACAGGTGCTAAACTTTATCGCAGGCAGTTGAGGCAGTGGCAACAATGTTTCCATGTGTCCTCCATATTTTCTTGGGAAAGTGCTAGTTTTCATCAACTTACATGTTTCTTTCCTGTGTAAGTCATGATTTAGCATGAAAGAAATTGTATTAGTAAATCATTTTGTAGACAAAGTAACCCCTCCCTCTATTATACTATATAATTCTAGCTATCTTATAGGCATAGAGTCCTTCCACTAATATACATCTCAAAGTCAATTATTGTCTTGTTCTATACTGCTCTGATCTTTGCTAATAGAACTAAAACAAACCACAAATTTGAATAATTATTTACATAGTTTTTTCTATAAGTCTGTTGCTTTTGACCATAAGCCTTGTCTTGATAATGCAAATTACAATAAGTTAGAATCAGCACCTTATTTTTTTAATAACCCTTTTAGTCTCTGATGCTATATTAGGAAAATGACATATATGCACTTAATATAATTTTTATCATCAAATTAGTTACATATATAGTAATAACCATTATAGAAGCAGAAAACTTGAAAGTCCACTGTATTCTTATTTTTCAAAAGAATCATTTACAAACAGTTGAATATATTACTTTTCAGACACTTTTCTGTTACTATGCTACCTTCTATCAAATTGATCATTTACTTTTTTTTTTTTTTTTTTGAGTTGGAGTCTCACTCTGTCACCCAGACTGGAGTGCAGTGGCCGCTCCCGGGCACCCCAGCCTCAACCTGCTGGGCTCTAGCGATCCTTCCGCCTCAGCCTTCCAAGTAGCTGGAACTATAGGTGCGCGCTACCACACCCGGCTAATTTTTTGATTTATTGTAGAGATGAGGTCTCACCAAGTTGCCCAGGCGGGTCTCGAACCCGCGGGCTCAGGCAATCCACTCACCTCAGCCTCCCAAGGTGCGGGATTACAGGCTGAGCCACCGAGCATTTACTTTTTAAAAATGAGGTCATTCTATAAATACCCTTCAGCAATGTACTATTTACCAGTAAGGAAAAAGTTTAACCACTTTTGATGTTAGTATACATTTTTTTTTGTAACTAATTTATTAGAAGAACTAAATATTAATAATTCTATTGCTATTTGTGACAACAGAAATATCCTATGTGATAAAGGTTAAGTAAAATTTAAAGTTTTCTCTGTAAACCGAAGGTATGTAATGAAAAATAGAAAAATACTGTATCAGGGAAAGTATAGTCTAATTTTTTAGGGTTAAAGTTAAGTTAAATACATTTTTTTTTCTTTCTGAACACTTTTAAAAAATCTTTTTCCATCTTAGAATCTTCCTGTTCTCTTTATGGACATTGCATGTGTCCAGATTTGGTCTAAGCTAAAGAGTTTAAGGCATTTTAGAAAGAAAAATAATTGAGGTCTCACCCTGTTGCCCAGGCTGGAGTGCAGAGGCACAATCATGACTCACTGCAGCCTCGACTTCCCAGGCTCATGTGATCCTTCTGCTTCAGCTTCCCAAGTCGATGGAACTACAGGCGTGCACCACCAGACCTGGTTAATTTTTTTTGAAGACAAAGTTTCATTACATTGCCACGGCTGGTCTCGAATTCCTGGGTTCAAGTAATCCTCCCACCTCGGCCTCCCAAAGTACTGAGATTACAGACTTGAACCAGTGCACCTGGCCTTAAAGCATTTTTTAAAAATATCTGTAGACTGATTGGACTAGATCTCTAGAGAATTAAACAGAACTCAGGCATAAACAGGACTAAAAACAACAGCTCCAACATTTATGATGTCTCTTCTGCTATTAATCTAAGAACTTTATTAGAAAGAAATAAAATGGATTAATAGAGGTTGACTAAATATGTTCACGTTTTCTCAGTCTAATAATAAAATAGAGGTCATAATCCCAAGGACAAAGAGAACTGGAAAAAAGGCAAGAGCAAACCTAATATTTCAACAAAATTTGAAAACCAAAGGAAAATAGAGAAGTGGTAACTGATTAGGAAGCAAAGTTATTGCCTGAGTGACTGCAGTTGTGGAATGTTAATGAGCTAAAAGCCAACTGCTCCACAAAGCCCCCCAATGTCTCATCATGTAGAGGAATTGAGTACCGCATAAGGCTGGGGTTGGTAGGAAAGATTTGTCAAAAATCTGAGTGCAGAGCAGTTAGACTCCCTAGATCCTCTTTTGCATTGAGAATCATCCAGCAATATTCATCTTTTTTTGCATGGTAGAGAACAAGGTTTGGTGGATTAATTTGAATGGGAGGTACTCCAGGTGCAGGAGTTCACACCATTTCAGAAGGCTGGAGTAAGTTATCTGTTGAAAACTGGAGGATGGATAAAAAACCTATGCAATAACTGTGGCACATCTACCTCTTTCTGGATAAAAATTTTTCTATACTGTTCTGATCTTTGTCTCATAGAACTAAAACCACAAATTTGAATAATTATTTACATATTTTTTTCTATGTTTGTTGCTTATGACCATAACCTTGTCTTAATAATGCAAATTACAATCAGCACATTATTTTTTTATTAACACTTTTAGTCTCTGATGTTATATTAGGAAAATGACATATATGCACATAATATAATTTTTATCATCAAATTAGTTACATATATTGTAATAACAATTATAGAAGCATAAAACTTGAAAGTCCACTGTAAGTGGGTAAATTTATACTTTATAAACAAGAGACAAGAAAAAGGAATTCCCAAGTTCACAACTGGGAATTTCCAAGTTCACAACTGGTCCAAGAAAACGATGAGTTTATTGTGGCACTTGAGACTTGAGCCCTGTAAGAAGGTCTCTATGAATGGATAGGAAAAAAGTGGGGAAGATTATCTTTGGCAATTATCTTGGCAACTAGATGGCAGATTTATTTGAGTATTTGGAATAATATAACAGCAGAAATCTTATTAAAAAAAGGAAAAGAAGTAACTGCAAAAAAAAAAAAAAACATTCAAAGGGATTAACTCTGAAAATTGAAAGTTGGGTAAATATAGCAGCAAGGGCAGGTTGTTTTTTATTGTATATATTTTTAGACTTTCTTTTAAAAAAACATTGGCTTATACTACTTTAATAAACAATAAAAGTAATTTGATTATAAGTAATATTTAGAAATTCAGTGATACGGTGTGGAGTAAAAAAATACACACATTAAGTAATTTACCAATTTTTTCTTTCATTCTTATTTGGCCTCTGTTGATCATTCATAAAGCCATGTATATTATTTCAGGACACAAATACCTAACTGAAGAGTTAATAGGACTTTTGGATAATAGAAAAGAGTCAATATATAAGCAGTAATATGGTAAATGCTTTTGGTGAAAGTTAAAATACTTAAGAGGAGATAGGTAAAATAAAATTGCTTTTTAAAAAGTTGGTATTTTACAGAGCAGAGGCAGAGCAAAGCACAGCAAAGAAATGGAATACTTAAATCAAGCATGAATAATTTGAATTTTTAGATTTTCAAAAGAATTTTAATATGTGGTGGGTGCTGCATAGCAAAAATTTAAATTCATAACACTCAAATACAAACACTAATGTGTGTTGTTAAAAACATTTCCCTTGGAGCATAATTTCTCTTTTACTCTCTGGCAGAAACAGACAGCCTGTTTATCAATACTTTTTCTTCTTTCTCACAGGGAGCTAGACAACATTTAACAGCCTACCATATAGTTATGGGGGAGGGAGCTGTTGACCAAGATTTAGAAAGCAAATTGTGATCAGAATGTATGTGCTTTACTTCCAAGTCTGTCCATAAAAATCTTTCAGATGCTTTCCTTTAAACTCTATACTTTCTCTTACTCTATGCTAATGATCAATGAGAATTTGTTAGTACCTTGTGGTAGATAGCAAACCCCAAATGGAGGATGACTGAATATAACGATCACCATTGTTTTAAGAACATCAATCAAAAGTATTTATTTGGACCCTGGATGAGTAAAAAACAAATTTTTATCACATTTGAGCTATTATACATTTTTGTTACAACCACCTACATTTTCTAACTAGTACATTCCCCATATAAAATAAGTAAGATAGATTTTACATATCAGATAAGATAGTGATGTCAAAATAGGCAAATAACTTCCTCCAGTTTATATGTCCAATGTGAAAGCTTGTAAGAACACTGGAAAGAAAGAACAAGTATTCTCAATTTGGCAATATTAATCCAATTAAATTATTGAGATACATTATGGAAATACAGATTTCTGATTTAACATGAATTTTCTAAATGTACAACTGGAAGTTGTTCTCAAGAATAGCTGAAGCATTTAATATCCCTACTTGAAATAATAATATTATGTGACTGGCTTTTTCTTTCTGTAACTGTCAGTTCTTTCTCTTCTGGTGCTTATCTTTTTCTCATTGATGTGTAAGGATATTTTGTGTAGTAAGGAATTGTATTTATAAATGTGATGTACCCTGCATTTGTTATACATACCTTTCTTGATGTGTCTATTGAATTTTAACTTTATTACTTATGGCTTTTATTTTATTTTATTTTATTTCATTTTATTTTATTTTATTTTATTTGAGTCATGGTTCCACTCTGTCACCCAAACTGGAGTGCAGTGATGTGATCACTGCTCACTGCAGCCTCACTTCCTGGTTGCAGCCTCCCAAGTAGCTGGGACTACAGGCAACCACCACCACTCCCAACTAATTATTTAATTTTTTTGTAGAGATGAGTTTTCACCATGTTTCCCAGGCTGGTCTCAAATTCCTGAGCTCAAATAATCCTTCTGGCTGCCTCGATGACTCAGCCGGTAATCCTGGCACTTTGGGAGGCCAAGGCGAGTGAATTGACTTAGCCCACGGGTTCGAGACCAGCCCAGGCAACTTGGTGAGATCTCGTCTCTACAATAAATCAAAAATTAGTCAGGTGTAGCAGTGCACACCTGTAGTTTCAGCTACTTGGAAGGCTGAGGCAGAAGAAATCTCCAGAGCCCAGCAGGTCAATTCTGGGGTGGCCTTGAGTGTGCCGCTGCACTCCAACCTGGGTAGCAGAGTGAGACTCAAAAATAAATAAACAGCCGGGCTCGGTGGCTCAGCCTGTAATCCCGCGCCTTTGGGAGGCTGAGGTGAATGGATTGCCCGAGCCCGCAGGTTCAAGACCCGCCTGGGCAGGCAAGACCTCATCTCTACAATAAAATAAAAAAATCAGCTGGGCGTGGTAGCGCACGCCTGTAATTCCAGCTACTCAGAATGCAGAAGCGGCAG
>NW_007250861.1:175292-201411 GCF_000164805.1 Carlito syrichta
CGGGAGCGGCCACTGCACTCCAGTCTGGGCGACAGAGTGAAACTCCAACTCAAAAAATAATAATAATAAAATAAATAAATAACAATCCTGCCTCAGTTTCTCAAAGTGCTGGGATTACAGGTATGAGTCACCAAGCCCAGCTTGGCTTCTTAATATTTATATTAGTAAAGCAATATGTAGTCACTAAAGAAAATTTGGAATTTGTAACAATAAATTAATTAAAAAACACTGCCCTGAAACAAAATCCAGGCCCAGATGCTGCACTGGTGAATTTTACCAAATATTTAGGTCAGTAATAATTTCCGCTTGTCCTTTTCTGATTTGGATATTTTTTTCTTTTTGTTTGCTACAAATTTATAAAATTTCCTGTTAAAAAAAGTACACTAGCTTCTTTCTAGAATACTTTCTTAATTTGCAATGTGAGTTAATGAAATACTGTTGTTAGATAACTATTGCCCAATTGATGACAATTTGTGAATAGCACTTGTAATTTTTGCATCGTAGAATGTCTTTTCATATCATAATATTTTTCCCATTAATTCTAAGTTAAATATTCTCCTTAAATTTTCAAACTATGGATGTGCAAATGACTTATGACTCATTGATATAATACAAAAACATGAGAAAAACTAACCAGAAATAGATCAACCAAAAGTTTTTGAATAATATTTAGTCATCTAGTTTTTTCTAGTCACTTTGCAATACACAATTCATTCCTAGATATTTGTAGGAATGAGACAATACTATATCAAAAGCTTTAGGATCATTGGAGAGAATTTTTTTACAGTCAATGAATGTATTTTTTGCATCATATTTTATTGTAAATAACATTAAACTACAATATAAACTACATTACAATGCACTATAATTTATTTCATCAATCTCTTATTTCTAAACATATATAGAAGCATAAAAATTTATTTGAAGGACATCTGATAGACACTTATCTGTTGAATTTCATCATGAAAATACACTTCCGGAGATGAAATCGCTGTGTCAAGTATATTTAAATTTGATAAGTATTGACATGTTACCTTCCAGAAAAATGAAAGTCACATCTTGTCTCAGCACTTGAAACTAGGAACAGAAATATATTTTTCTAATATCATATGGAAAGCGATTCAAACTTTTTTACTCATATGACACATTATTTTTTTTCATAAGATGACAACCACAGTTCAAATATCCCCTCCAAAACTCATGATGAAATGTATTTCCCAATATTGCAGTATTGAGAGGTGGCACCTTTAAAAAGGTGATTGGATCATGAAGGCTCTGCTCTCACGAATGGATTAATCTGCTCATGGATTGATAGATTAATGGGTTAATGGACTAAATGGTTATTGTGGGAAGAGAACTGATGGCTTTTATAAGATGAAAAAAGTTCTGAGCTAGCAGCTTGAATGCTAGTCCCTTCCTTGGTACTATGTAGCGTCCTCACCAACAAGAAGGCTCTAACCATGTGTGGCCGCTCAACCTTGAACTTTTAAGCCTCTATAGGAAATGCATGTCTTTTTAAATAAATCACCCATTTCAGATTCTGTTATAAGCAACAAAAAATGGACTAATACAATGACCCTTTTATGATGCCTTCTCTGCTCCCTTCTTTGTCTTCCCATTTATGCCTCTCGGGAAACCTTTACAATGCTTTCAGTATTTCCTCTGACCTCTCACAACATGCAGTTTTTTGCTGTTGTTGTTTCCTCATAAAATTAGTAGAGGTTCCTACTCTTTTATTAGTCCCTGGTTAAGTTTATTGATTTTGCTACATTCTCCTCGGTATTCTCGTTCTTTTTAAAAAAAATTTTAGCGACAGAGACGGCAAGAAGGTGACCGCATAGATGGATCCCTGAGATTCTCCGAACGTGAGTTTCCCAAAAAGACTGTTACTTTTCTTCCTGCACCCCCCCCCGCCCACCTCCACCCGCACTAGTACAAGGCTTGGGGACTTTTGGTCCCACACAGGGACAGACATCACCGCCGGACTGGCTGCTTCACTATATGTGATTCTGACTGGCTGGGGAATTCCAAATCCCAGATCACAGCTCCATCCCCGGCCACAGCATGGAGACCAGCACCCAGCGCGAAGCTGCCAGTCACACAGGGAGGCTCTGAGTACCCGCCCCTTAGAGATACCAGTCCCATTTCTGGCTAAAATGCCCTGGGGGGGGACCCAGAGCCACCACCTGCCCTCTGGAGCTTTGGAGATCGGAAGCCCCTGGCCCACCCTGGCTGAGGCACTCAGTGTGCATGACCACAAGCCTGTGTAAGGGTGCAGAACCCCAAGCTGGCGTAAGGTGCCGACCGCAGGCTTCCAGCTCCAGAGGAGGAAACGCCTGACCCTGTCCTCCACCCCAGCCGGTTGGAGGCACCCCAGATCCAGCGCCCAGCTGTGAAGCTGGTCCCGCCTAGAGACCCACAGGAGCCCCCTAAAAGCAAACCACCACCTCCACCATTTTCAAGGCATATTAATATCGCATCGCCTGCCCACCTAGCAGAGCCTCCACCTTGGTTCCCACAGTGACGTCATTAACAGGAGACAAAGCCCCTCCCCTATGCTGAATAGTGACTAGTGTCACAATTCTCCTAGGCAACAAGCTAACTGCCTGCAATAGAAAGAGAGGAGAGAACCTGGAGATTAGATCTCAGGAACTTGATCCACTAAGGGATGAGAGAGAAAAATCTACACAAATGAAGAAAAACCAAAAGAAGAATATAGGTCTGTCCCAGACTCCTGGGAGGACAGACACTGAGAAAACTGACTTTGGAATGCAAACAACGAAGAGCCCCACCCAGAATGAATGGTCTCAAAATACAACCCTAGACATCAAGACATTAATGGAGAGATTAAAAAGAATTGAAGAGACTCAAGAAGAAACTAGAAAGGAGCTGATATCTGAGATAACAGTAATAAAGAATACTGTGAATGAAATAAAAAATAAACTGATAAGCATGGAAAACAGAATTACCCAAGCAGAAGAAAGAATCTCAGAGCTTGAGGACCAAAATATAGAAATAACCCGAACTCTCAAAAACACAGAAAACAAGCTCAAAAAGACAGAAAAAAACCTTCAAGAGATAAGCAATTACCTCAGGAGGCCTAACCTAAGAGTAATTGGTCTGCCTGAGGCAAAAAAAGAGACAGAGACCACATTGGAGCAAACCTTCCATGAGATCATTCAAGAAAACTTCCCTTATCTAATCAATGATGCAAAAACTCAAACACAAGAGATCCAGAGAACCCCTGCAAGACAACAAATGAGAAAACCAACTCCTAGACACATAATAATTCGCCTAAACAAAGTAGGCATAAAAGAAAAAATCCTAAAGGCAGCAAGAGAAAAAGGTCAGATTACCTACCATGGAAAGCCAATTAGAATAGCAGCAGATTTATCTACAGAAACCCTGCAGTCTAGGAGAGCTTGGAGCCCTATCTTCAAAGTCCTAAAAGATAAACAATTTCAACCAAGAATAACCTACCCTGCCAGATTAAGCTTCATCAGTGAGGGAGAATTAAAATCTTTCCCATATATCCAATCCCTAAGAACCTACGCTGCCACCAAACCACCTCTACGTGAAATACGTAAGAAAGTACTAAACACAGAAGAAAAGGGGAAAGAAAGAGAAACATTTTTCACAAGAGTACAGGAAAAAGAATAAAATACATATGAAATCAACTCCAAAAATAAAAGAAAGATAGTAAACCAAATGGAACAACAACTCTAAAAGAACTATATGTTAGGGATGAACTCTCACATTTCAATAATTTGCCTAAATGTGAATGGACTAAATGCACCACTGAAAAGACATAAAATGGCAAAATGGATAAAATATCACCAGGCAACAATATACTGCCTTCAAGAGACCCATCTCACTAGACAGGACATGCACAGACTCAAAGTAAGAGGATGGAAAACAAATTTCCAGGCAAATGAAACACAAAAGAAAGGAGGAGTCGTGATCCTAATTTCAGATAAAATACCATTTAAGATATCAAAAATTAAAAAAGATACAGAGGGCCACTACATAATGATAAAAGGCTCACTCCATCAACAAGAAATATCTATCCTAAACATATATGCACCTAATATAGGTGCACCAACTTTTACAAAGCAACTCCTAGGAAAACTAAAGAAAGATATTGATTCTAACACTATCATAACTGGGGACTTTAATACCCCACCCACAAAAAAATCAGCAACAAGATTTGGAACCTCAATGTGACTCTGGACCAAATGGACTTAATTGATACCTACAGAAAACTCCATCCAAAGACCAGAAAATACACATTCTACTCATCACCGCACGGGACACATTCCAAGATCGACTGCATTCTTGGTCATAAATCAAGCATAAGCAAATTTAAAAAGACTGAAATTCTACCATGCACTTTCTCGGACCACAGTGGAATAAAAATAAACATTGACACCAACAGGGTCCCCCCAAAACCCACAAAGACATGGACACTAAACAGCATGATGCTAAACAATTACTGGATCAATGATGAAATCAAAACAGAGATCAAAAGATACCTGGAAACAAATGAAAATGAAGAAACGTCTTACCAAAACCTCTGGGATGCCTTAAAAGCTGTAGTAAGAGGGGAATTTATATCCCTACAAACACACATGAAGAAATTGGAAGGAGCACAAATTAATTAGCCTAACAAGCCACCTAAGGAAGCTGGAAAAGCAAGATCACAAAAACCCTAATTTCAGCAGAAGAATCCAGATCACCAAAATAAAAGCTCAAATCCAGGACACAGAAAACAAAAAGACAATACAAAAAATCAATGAAAC
The DNA here is from genome assembly GCF_000164805.1 of Carlito syrichta. Classification (NCBI taxonomy): domain Eukaryota; kingdom Metazoa; phylum Chordata; class Mammalia; order Primates; family Tarsiidae; genus Carlito; species Carlito syrichta. Next base: position 180,092 of record NW_007250861.1, read on the forward strand.
AAAAAACTGGTTCTTCAAAAGGATAAACAAGATTGATGGTCCCCTAGCTAGACTGACCAAGAAAAAGAAAGAAAAAACCCAAATAAGCACAATCAGAAACACAAAAGATGAAGTCACATCTGACCCTGAAGAAATACAAAAGATCATCAGAGACTACTATGTACACTTGTATGGAAACAAGCTTGAAAACCTCAAGGAAATGGAGGACTTTCAGTCATCACACAACCAGCCTAGGTTGAAACAAGAAGAAATTGAGACCCTAAATAGACCAATAACATCAAGGAAATTAACTATGTAATAAGAAAACTACCTACAAAAAAAAGCCCTGGACCAGATGGCTTTCCAGCAGAATTCTACAAGACATTTAAGGAGGAAATGATTCCAATCCTACTGACGCTATTTCAGGCGATTGAGAAAGATGGAACCCTCCCCAAATCATTTTATGAAGCTAACATCACATTGATATCCAAGTCAGGTAAAGACCCAACAAAAAAAGAGAACTACAGGCCAATATCTTTGATGAACATAGATGCTAAAATTCTCAACAAGATCCTAGCAAACCGGATTCAACAACACATCTCAAAAATCATTCATTATGACCAAGTAGGATTCATCTCTGGGACACAAGGCTGGTTCAACATTCGTAAAACAATAAATGTAATTAAATACATCAACAGATGTCAAAACAAAACCTACATGATTATATCATTAGACGCAGAAAAAGCTTTTGATAAAATCCAGCACTACTTCTTGATAAAAACCCTTGAACATCTAGGCTTACAGGGAACATACCTCAAAGTAGTAAAAGCCATCTATGAGAAACCCACAGCCACATACTCCTCAATGGACAAAAATTGGAACATTTCCCCTGAAAACTGGAACAAGACAAGGATGCCCACTCTCACCCGTCCTGTTCAATATAGTATTGGAATTTCTGGCTAGCACAATCAGAGAAGAGAAGGCAATCAAGGGTATCCAAATAGGAAAAGAGGAAGTCAAATTATCTCTCTTTGCAGATGACATGATTGTATACCTTGAAAACCCAAGAGTATCTATCAAAAACCTCCTTACACTGATAAAGGCCTTCGGCAAAGTCTCAGGATATAAAATAAATGTGCAAAAGACAATCGCATTTCTTTACACCAATAATAAACAAACAGAAACCCAAATAAGCACAATTTCATTCAAAATAGCCACACAAAAAAACGAAATACCTTGGCATCTTCCTAACCAGAGACGTGAAAGATCTTTACAATGAAAATTACGAAACTCTGCTCAAAGAAATCAAAGATGACACAAACAAGTGGAAAAATATCCCATGCTCATGAATTGGAAGAATCAACATTGTGAAGATGTCCATCTTACCTAAGGCATTCTACAGATTCAATGCAATACCTATCAAATTACCAGCAACATTCTTCTCAGACCTAGAAAAACAACACAGGAATTCATATGGAAACACAAAGGACCAAGAATAGCCAGAACAATCCTCAGCAAAAAAAAAAAAAAAAATCAAAGCAGGTGGTATCACATTACCAGACTTCAAACTTTACTATAAAGCTACAATCATCAAACAGCTTGGTATTGATATAGGAACAGGCATATAGACCAATGGAATAGAATTGAGATTCCAGAGGCAAGACCTCAATTTCTCAACCAACTCATCTTCAACAAAGCCTCCACCACCTACCACTGCAGAGAGGAGAACCTATTCAGTAAATGGTGCTGGGAAAACTGGCTGACCACATGCAGAAGATTGGAACAGCACCCCTATCTATCCCCATACACAAAAATTAACTCTAAATGGATCAGGAACCTAAATATAAAACCTCAAACCATAAGAACCTTAGAAAATGAATGATATACCCTCATGGAAATTGTAACTGGCATCCAATTCCTGAACAAAACTCGAAACCCATAGGCCATAAGGGATAAGATAGACAAGTGGGACTTCATTAAACTGACAAGCTTCTGCAAAGCCAAAGAAACCATCAAGAGAGCAGGAAGACAGCCTACAGACTGGGAAAAAGTATTTGCCAACTCCGGGTCTGACAAAGGCTTAACATCCTGGATCTACAAGGAACTCAAATGTGCTGAAAAGAAAAAACCAACAACCCCATTATAAAGTGGGCAAAAGATATGAACAGACACTTCACGAAGGAAGACATCTGAGCAGCCAACAGACACATGAAGAAATGCTCAACCTCATTAATCATCAGGGAGATGCAAATCAAAACCACACTGAGATACCACCTAACTCCAGTCAGAATGGCAATTATCAACAACTCAAAAAATAACAGTTGCTGGAGAGGGTGTGGCAAAAAGGGAACACTTCTACACTTTTGGTGGGAGTGTAAACTAGTGCAACCTCTGTGGAAAGCCGTGTGGCAATTCCTAAAAGTTCTAAACATCAACCTCCCATATGACCCTGCAATCCCCCTACTGAGAATATACCCTGAAGGACTCAAATCACTCTATAAAAAGATACCTGCATGCGAATGTTTATTGCAGCATTGTTCACAATAGCAAGAACCTGGAACCAACCACACTGTCCATCAAAAGAGGACTGGATTAAAAAAATGTGGTACATATACATGATGGAATACTATGCAGCCATAAAAAAGCACAAAATCATGAATTTTGCAGCAACCCGAATGGAGCCAGAGTCTATAATACTAAGTGACCTCTCACAGAAACAAAGATCTGAGTACCACATATTCTCACTCATATAGTGGACCTTGATCATCTAATGCACTACTATAAGAAAATGACTGACAGTGTTGGGAAACTATGGGGGGGAGATGGGACTAATGGTAGTAAACATCTGTCTGGAGATGGGGAGACACCAATTATCAACAAGGGGGCCTGAATGAAGCATATTTGTATACCTAACCCTTGACTGTACCCCACAATATCAATATAAAAAAATATCGATTATAAAAAAAAAAGAAAGTAAACAAGTGGATGATAAAGAACGACAAATATATGGACTTCGCAGCAACCTGGATGGATTTGGAGTCTATCATACTCAGTGATTTATCACAGAAACAAAGAACAGAGTTCCATATGTTGTCACTCATAAGATGATCTTGAACAATTATAATGCTATAAGAAAGTGATTGGCAGTAATGGGAAACTGTTGGGGGAGGTGAATTGGCAGTTGAGGGAAACTGCTAGGGGAGGGAGGGGCATACTTCATTAACAGGGGTACGTGCATGATCAATGTTTGTATACCTAACCCTGAATTGTACCCCACATCTTTACAATAAAAATGTTTTAAAAGTTTTAAAAAAAAATTTTAGATGTGGGTACAGTTCTGGGCTTGGCACACAAGTGGTCATTGACAGGTAAAGTTTGAGCCTCCCACTGCTCCTCACTCCACCTGGTTTGGAACCAGTTACCCTTATCAATGTTATGTGTCTACCCTCCCTCCCCTTCGCCCCCCAGCAGTGCCCCACTCCTGCCAATTCCTTTCTTGTAGTATTCTGATCAATGTTCAGGATCCACTTATGAGTGAGAACATGTGGTACTCAGTTCTTTGTTTCTGTGATAGATCATTGAGTATGACATTCTAAACCCATTCAGTTTGCTGCAAAGTCCATAATTTTGTCGTTCTTTATGACTGTGTAATATTCCTCTCTCTCTCTCTCTCTCTCTCTCTGTGTGTGTGTGTGTGTGTGTGTGTGTGTGTGTGTGTACCACTTTTTTTTCTTGTTCAGTCCACTTTCGATGGGCAGCATGATTGGTTCCACGTTTTCGCTATTGTGAATAGTGCTGTAACAGACATGCGTGTGCAGGGTTTTGTTTTTGTTTTTGTTTCTGAGTTAAAGGAATCTCACTCTGTTGCCCAGACTGGAGTGCAGTGGCATGCTCATGGCCACCCCAGCATCAACATGCTGCATGCTGGGTTCTGGTGATCCTTCTGCCTCAGCCTTTCAAGTAGCCAGAACGACAGGCACGCACTACCATGCCCAGCTAATTTTTTCTTTATTGTAGAGACAAGGTCTCACCAAGTTGTGCAGGCTTGTCTTGATCCCACAGACTCAGGCAATGCACTCACCTCGGCTTCTCAGAGTGCTGGGATTATAGGCTGAACCACTGAGCCCAGCCTGCAGGTATCTTTACTGTAGAATGATTTGAGTTCCTCGGGGTATATTCCCAAAAGGTGGATTTCTGGGTCATATGGAAGGTTGAGTCTCAGATATTTTAGAAATTGCCACACTGTTTTTGACAGAGATTGTACTACTAGTTGACACTCCCACCAATAGAGTAGAATCATTCTCTTTTCTCTGAGTCCTCTTTAGCACCTGTTGTTTTCTGAGTTATTAATGATGGCTATTCTGACTGGAGTTATGTGGTATCTCACTGCGGTTTAGATTTGCATTTCTTTGATGATTAGCGAGACTGCATATTTTTTCATGTATCTGTTAGCTGCTCATATGGCTTCTTTTGAGAAGTGTCTATTCATATCTTTTGCCCATTTTAAAATAGAGCTGTTTGGGTTTTGTTTTTCTTTTTTCTTTTGGCATGTTTGAATATCTTGTAGATCCTGAATGTTAGGCCTTTGTCACATATAGAGTTGGTAAATATTTTTCCCATTCTGTGGGCTGTCTACTCACTCTCTTAATGGTTTTTTGTCATTGTTATTTGTTTGTTTGTTTTGCTTTATAGAAGCTTTTCAGTTTAATGAGGTCCCACTTGTCTATCTTATCTCTTATGGTTTGGTCTTTGGGGGTTTTGATCAGGAATTTGTTGCCTATTTCCGTGTCTGTTAAGGTGTCTCATTTTCTAAGATTCTTATAGTCTGAGGTCTCATTTCCTAAGATTCTTATAGTATGAGGCATTATCTAAGATTCTTATAGTCTGAAATTTTTCATTCAGGTCTTTGGGCCAGTTAGAGTTGATTTTTGTATATGGTGATAGGTAGGGGTCCTGTTTTATTCTTCTGCATGTGATCAGTCAGTTTTCCAGCACCATTTACTGAATAGGTTCTCTTTTCCCCAGTGCTTTTAGGTGGAGACTTTGTAGAAGATGAGTTGGTTGAGAAATTGAGGTTTTTTTGCTTCCAGAATCTCGATCCTGTTCCATTGGTCTATATGCCTGTTCTTGTACCAATACTAGGCTTTTTAGATTATTGTAGCCTTATAATAAAGTTTAAAGTCTGGAAGTGTGATATATCCCACTTTTTGTTTCTTTTGCTAAGGATTGGTTTTGGATATTCATGGCTGTTTTCTTTTCATATGAATTTCTGTGTTGTCATTTCCAGGAGTGAGAAGAATGATGTTGGTAATTTAATGGGTATTTTGTTGAATATGTAGATTGCCTTAGGTAGGATGTATATCTTAATGATGTTGATGAGCATGCAATATTTTTCCATTTTTTGTGTCTTCTTTGGTGTATGTGAGTAGTTTCATAGTTTTCTTAGTAGAGTTCTTTTACTTCTCGGGTTAGGAAGATGCCAAGGCATTTATTTTGTGTGTGTGACTATTGTGAATGGGATTATGCTTTTTGTGTGGCACTCTGCTTGTTTGTTGTTGGTGTATATAAATGCTACTGTCTTTTGCACATTGATTTTTTGTACCCTGCGACTTTGCCAAAGTCCTTTATGAGTGCAAGGAGGTTTTTGACAGATTCTCTTGGGTTTTCAAGGTATAGGACCATATTGCCAGCAAAGAAGGATGACTTAACTTCCTCTTTCCTATTTGGATATTCCTGAATTTTTTTTTTCTCTTGTCAAATTGCTCTGGCTAGGACTTCCAACACTGTGTAGAACAGGAAGGTTGAGAGTGGGCAGCCTTGTCTTATTCTGGTTTTCAGAGGAAATTCTTCCAACTTCTGTTCATTTAGCAATAAGTTGGCTGTGGGTTTATCATAGATGAATCTTACTATTTTGAGGTATGTTCCTTCTTTTCTTAGATGCCCATGGGTTTTTATCAAGAAAAGATGCTAGATTTTATCAAAATCTTTTTCTATATCTAATGATATAATCATGTGGCTCTTGTTTGTACATCAGCTGGTGTAATTAATTACATTTATGATCTTGTAGATGTTGAACCAGCCCTGCATCACAGGGATGAAGCCTACCTGGTCATGGTGAATGACTTTTGAGATGTGTTATTGGATCTGATTTGCCAGAATCTTGTTGAGAATTTTTGCATCTGTGTTCATCAGGGATATTGGCCTGTATTTTTCTTTCTTTGTTGGCTCTTTATCCAGTTTGGGTATCAGTGTGATGTTAACTTCACAAAATGATTTGGAAAGAGTTCTGTCTTTATCAATTGCCTGGAATATTTTCTATAGGATTGGCATTAGCTTCTCCTTGTACATTTTATAGAATTCCACTGAAAAGCCATCTGGTTCAAGTCTTTTTTTTTTTTTGTGGTAGTTTTCTTATGACAAAGTTAATTTCCTGGGTTGTTATTATTCTATTTAGGGTCTCAATTTCTTCTTGCTTCAACCTTGGGAGGTTGTGTGATGTCATAAATTACTCTATTTCCTTTAGGTTTTTGAGTTTCTTTCTGTATAGATATGCATAGTAATCTCTGATAATTTTTTGTATTTCTTTGGTGCCAGTGACTTTATTTTTTGTATTTTTGATTGTGTTTATTTGGGCTTTTTCTCTCTTTTACTTGGTCAGTCTGGCTAAGGGGTCCATTAATTGTGTTTATTCTTTCAAAGAAGCAGTTTTTTGTTTCATTTTTTCCTATATTTTTGTCTTCTGTATCCTGTATTTAGGCTTTTACTTTGGTGATCTGGATTCTTCTGCTGAAGTTAGGGTTTTGGTAGTCTTGCCTTTCCAGCTCCCTTAGGTGATTTGTTAGGCTGTTAACTTGTGATATTTCTACTTTTTTGATGTTGTAGAGATATGAATTACTTTCTTAGTACTGTTTTCATGGCATCCCAGAGGTTTTGGTTAGATGCATCTTTGTTTTCCTCTGTTTTCAAGAATTTTTAAGTTTCTGTTTTGATTTGATTTTTCTGTTGACCTAGGAATTGTTCAGCATCATGTTGTTTAATGTTCATGTTGTGTGTTTGGGGAAATCTTGGTGGTGATATTTATTTTTATTCCACTGTGGTCTTAGATGGTGCATGGCACTATTTCAATCTTGTGAAATCTGTTTATGTTTGATTTGTGTCCAAGAATATGGTCAATCTTGGAGTAGGTTCCATGTGGTGATGACTAGAATGTATATTCCATGGTTGTTGGGTAGAGTGTTCTGTAGATATCTACTAACTCCATTTGGTCAAGCATCAAGTTGAGGTTACAGATATCTGTATTGGTTTTTTGTCTTGATGATCTATCTAGGGTTATTAGTAGGATATTTAAGTCTCCAGTTATGATAGTGTTAGAATCGATGTCCTTCTTTAGTTTACATAGTAGTTGCTTTATAAATCCTGGTGCTCCTATGTTGGGTATATATATGTTTAAGATGAATATTTCTTGTTGATGAATTAAGCCTTTATCAGTATATAGTATCTTTCTGTATTTTTAAAAAATTTGTGATAGCTTGAAGGCTGTTCTATCTGACATATACATTGTGACTTCTGCCTTTTTCAGTTTTCCATTCATCTGAAAGTTTATTCTTCATCCTCTAACTTTAAGTCTGTGAGTGTCCTTTGTCATGAAGTGTGTTTCCTAGAAGCAGCATATTGTTGGATCCTATTCTTTTATCCAGTTTTCCATTCTAAGTGTCCCTGTCATAATGCTCTTGTAAGGCTGTTTTGTTTTCTGTTAACTTTTGCATTAATATATGTGTGTGTGTTTATTTTTGCAGGTGTGTTGTGTGCTCTATTGTTTCTGTGGTTGTTTACGATCTTGTGAAGAATATAGTCTTTCTTTTGTTTCTTTTTCTTCTGTGCACAGCACCTTTTTAAGCATCTCCTATAGAACTTCTCTGGAGGCAGCATGTACTGTTAGGAATTGGAGGTCTGGGAATGATTATAATCTTCCATCACTGATAAAGCTCGGCCTGGCTAGGTAGAAAATTTTGGGTTGAAATTGTTTACCTTTGAGAACATAAAAGATTGGGGTCCAATTCCTTCTGACCTGTAATGCTTCTTCACATAAGTCTACAGCAATTCTTATTGGTCTTCCCAGGTAGGTAGTCTGACCTTTTCCCCTTGCTGCCTTTAGGATGCTTTTCTTTTATACCTACTTTGTGTCAGTGAATTACTATGTGTTTAGGCGTTGGTCTTCTCATAAAATGTCTTGCAGGGGTTCTCTGAATCTCTCATGCTTGTATAGTTGTGTGTCTGGCCAGATGAGGAAAATTTTCTTGAATTATCTCATGGAATGTTTGTTTCAAGGTGTTTTCAGTTTTTCTTTCTACTTCAGGTATACCAATCAGATCTAGGTCTGACTTCTTGATAAAATTATACATCTCTTGGGTAGTTTCTTCTTAATTATTTTCTATATTATTAATATATTGAGTTAATTCCATATTTTGATCTTCCAGCTATGAGATTCTTTCTTCTGCTTGGTCAATTCTGCTTCTTCTGTTTGTCAGTTTATTATTTATTTCTTGGATGGAGTTCTTTATTCTTGTTATTTTTAAATATACTTACTTGAATATGTCCTACTCTGTTGCAATTTAATTTAGCTTTAGTCCTTTCATTTCTTGTTTTTTTAATTCATTCCATCCATCAAGTATCTTATCTCTGTAAATATCTTCTGGGTACAATCATTCTCAGAGATAGCCATTTTTGTGCTCCAGTAACTGTTCTTTCAGGCACTGGCTCTTTGTTGGGACTCTGGGGGTTACCAGTGATTTTTTGTTGGTTTTCCTTCATTTGTACCAGTTCTCTTATCTTTCTCTTTAATCCCATCGCTTTAGAAATAGACAAGCAATCACTTCTGATATTTACTCTACGTTCTATCTTTCTCTGAGCCAGGACCCCAGATATAGGGCTTGGGTTAGGACATTGTACTATCTCTTTACAATTTTGAGCACTTACAATGGGGTGGGAGAAGGGCCACAAATATTCAGAATCTACTGGTAGGTCACAGTGCTTGTTATCTGGTAAATGGGCCAGCTAGGACACTCTCTCCATCTCAAAACAATATGACCTTACAGTGAGTATGCTTTTGTAGCCCCCGAGTCTAAGATAGAATATAAGAGAGAAAAAGGAGGAAAGAAGGAGCGAAAAAAGGGGAAGAATGAAGAAAGAGAAAAAAAAGTGCAAAGAGAAAAAAAAAAGGAGGAAAGAAGGACAGACCTAACCAACCAACAACAACAACAATAAAAAACAATGCCAACAAGATAACCAAAAAAAAAAAAAAAAGAAAGAAAGAACAGAAATGCAAAACACCCACCAGTAAAGATTTCTCAGCTTTTGTATATCTCTTTGTGAGGAGGCAGCTCCCTCTTGTGGTGGGTTCTGTGACTTCAGGTCTGTTGCTGCAGGTTCCTCTTGATGTTGAAAGGTGAGATGTGGCCACCTCGGTGGCTCAGCCTGTAATCCCAGCGCTTTGGGAGGCCGAGGTGAGTGAATTGCCTGAGCCCCCAGATTCAAGACCTGCCTGGGCAACTTGGCGAGACCTCATCGCTACAATAAATAAAAAAAAGTTAGCCGGACGTGGTAGCACACACCTGTTGTTCCAGCTACTCGGAAGGCTGAGGCGGAAGGATCGCCAGAGCCCAGCAGGTCAATGCTGTGGTGACCGGGAGAGTGCCACTGCACTCCAGTCTGGGAGACGGAGTGAGACTCCAACTCAAAAAAAAAGGTGAGATGTTAGAAACGTGACCCCCTACTGCCTGCAGTTGATAGTCACCATGAGCCCACAGGAGGGTGATGGGGGTTGTGACTTAATTCAGTATCTCCGGGACTCTCTCCCCCTTCCTTCCTCTTCTGGCATGGTCACAGCTCCCATACCATCCAGTTTGTGGTGGGAAACTGGGGCCTCTGGCCTCTACCCTGCCCTCCTGATCTCTTTTGCCTTTGCTAGGGGCAGGGATGGGAAGTCAGCTAGGCACTCACCAGCCTCCTTCTTGTTCAGATCCACCATGTATGTCTATCACCCAGGGCAGAGGGTGGGTCATCTGAGGTTCCACATCTGCTTTTACCCACCAAGATTTGTTTACTGGGGTAATCCTCTCTGAGTTCGTAGAGAGTAGCCCCAGAACCATGCAGAGATCACACCCTGATCTTAAGACAGAGGTCTGCTGTTCCACGGAGGCCACGCTCAAGCACTTCTCTGCCCAGGCTTTAGAGTGGATCCTCAGTTCCTCTACAGACTACTGTTCCTGTTGAACACGAGGTTGGGAAAGACAGCTTCCTCCCCAGCAAGTACCACAGTCTCCAGATCTCAGGTCCTGGCGGTAGGGTAGGGCCTTGCAACCTGGCTTGGTGCTGGAGGAAGTGACATCAAATCCAGGTGCTGTGCAGTGGCTGCTCCTTGCCCCTTCTTTGGGACTCTATCTGGATCCCTGGCTGCACTCCCTTTGCAGCCCTCACTGCCAGTGTCTGATCTGGTGTTGCAGTGGTGAGTCAGAGCCTGGCACCAGCAGTCCTAGCAGCTCCTTTCTGGGAAGGACTTTATTGGATTTAGCAAATGGCACCCAACTACTGCACCCTGGGAAGTACTGGGATCCAAGCAGAGCAGCTGCAGCACCAGCAGTTTCGCCAGGAGAAGCCTGGCCACTTGCTCCTGAGTTCTCACTCAGTCAGTCACTCATATGCCCACTTATACACAGACACACACAAAAATTTATCCATACACTTACTTAACTCACACGATTTGACTGACTCTGCTGCCATCTTCCTTTTCTTCCCTTGTTTCTTTTATGATATCTTTTGTTTCTTTGTTTTAGATCTGTTATGTGGAATATGTATATATATATATTTAGTTCTTTCATCTTCCCAAATATCTATTTTCTATCTTGCTTTGAGTACATGATCACCGAGCTCTTTTCTCAGGTTTCTGTAGTATTTATTCCACAGTCTTTCAGTATCTCATCATTTAGATAAACCCAAAGCAGCAGATACTTTACCTATAAAAGCATGCATCCTACTCTCAAGAGGAATGTAAGATTTTTAATTTTCATTAGACTTAAGGGATTTTACATGCAATAATGAGTTACATGTCTTTTTAAATAATTTTTCCTGACTTTAGTGAGGCACTTCAGGCTTCTGGTCCAAGCCCTTTTATAGCTCAGTTGAACGTGTATTTGCTTTTGTATAATTCTATCTACCCTATTATCTTTCTTCACATTTATTCTTATATATGTGCTCAGTCCCCTGGGTTTTACTTCCAAATTCTCTTATCTTTTTTCAGACTTTGTTGTTGTTGTTCCATACTTTTAGCTATTTCTTGCATTTAAGCTTTCAGGCAACTGAATTTTGTCTCACCTGTTATTTGTACCGGTGTAGTTTATAGCTTCCATCCGTTAAGTCCATAAAACACTGGTTCCACCATTGTGACTGTCTTTAAATACTACAATTTCTAAAAGTTCAAGTTGCTTTTTAACTTTCATTGGTTCACATGTTTTGATTATAATGGATGGCATTGCTCTTTTCAGATGCAGGTATATTCATTTATTTATCTTAGTTTTTACAGAGAAATTTGAAGACATATAGCAAACAAATGAGAAATTTACTTACTGCTTACTAAGAATTTCAAAAAAAGAAGGCAAAAATAAGTATAAAAAAGCATTATTCAATATAATTATGTTTTTAAATTCTCAGTGATAATTAAAAGGTGGTTTCTCAGTGATAGTATAATCCTGCTTATAATGGAATACAGAACATACACGCACATGCACACACGCACAACCAAGATTATGTTAAAAGCAGCTAGTGAGATACATAGATACATACAGATTCCAGAATAGAAAGGAAATGGTTAACTTGAGAGATAATTTCTCAGTAGACACAAGAGAAACTTGAAATAGTAGACTATATGGAAATTGATAAAAGTAAATGGCACTTGATCTCAAAATCTATACCCAGGAAAAGCTACAAAAATAATCAGTTGAGTAAAGACATTTATAGATAGGTAAACAACAGAATTTCCCACCAAATGGATCCCTCTTAAAACAATTTCTAAAGAATAGAATCTGAAAAGAAAATTGTCTCAGAAGAAAGGCCCAAAGGAATATTGAATAAAGAAGTTGAGAATCATGTGGATAAATTTAAATAAACATTCACTTTATTAAAAATAACAATGGCATTTAGCTTGGTTGAGAGACAAAATAAAATAGAACTAAAATATTCTGATTGCTCATGTAAAATTAAAGAATGAGGGATTATTTTAAAGTAGTCTGCCATCAGATACAGCTTAAAGCTTAAAATTATTTAATTAAAATTTTCATTAAACCATTTAATATTCTTCTGCAAAGTGTCTGGTGTTGAAACTTGCAAGAGAAAACTGAACATAGAATAAAACCCAAGATAAGTGAGATATGTTTAGGTAATATAAAAAAAATAAAAATAAAAAATAAAACAATGTTGACGCTGCTTTAGGCAGTGGAATTGAATTCATTAGAAATTTATTTTTGCTAGAATATTGTATTTATTAAAAATCCACTTATTTCTGACCCTGCAGTATAATTTAATCATATTAAAGTAGCAAGAGTTTGAAGTCTAGTACTTTGTTTTTAAAAAAATATAAATTTTAGGTAGATAATTCTCCAGTATTGCTTAGTTTCGTTTGAGTTGATTTGGGTTTCCTTCTGTCAGACATCTCTTCTCAGCTAATGATGGTGTCATATGCACACCATGAAGGTACTCAGAAATGGAGCATATACTTGGAAATAAGAACATATACTTCCTTATTTGTTCTGTTTTTTTATTTCCACTGCATACCACTCTCTAATTTCAGTGAAGCTGGATAAATTTTCCCATCTAATTCAAATATGGAAATACATTTTACAGTATCTTTAAAAATCTAACTTATACACACTTAGAAAATCTTCATACTTCTACATTATGGACAAATTAAACCTATATTGTAAACAGAAAACACATCTGTCTGGTTTATACAGATAAGTCTTATAGCATATTCAAAAATTTAGCACTAAAATCTTGCATGAACTACATCAGGTATTGGAGGAAAATATACTTTCATCATTTCATAAGTCTAGTATGATTTAAATATCACCACTGGACAAGGAAAGTTTGTTTTATTAATTGCACCATTCTTTTTTTAGGACAAAATTACAAAATTCTGAAGTACTATATAGTATTAGAAAAGAGTATATGCAATTAGATTTTGCATCTATATGTCTATGTATGCATATAAGTAAATGTATATAGAGAGTATGCATGTAATGTGTCATCTCTATAATAAAATATGTCTATTGGTTAATATTATATATACGTACATGCACATAAATTTTTGTGTTGACTATATACACATATACATGCATATAATATGAATAGCTTAGTATATTATAGGAATGCAACTGTGGTTAATTACTAGAACACTGTTGAATGAAATTCACAAATTAAAAATATTTAAAAGAAAAGAACACATAATCATCATAGTACAGAAAGTAGCATTTGATTAAATTTAAAAATCCATTTGTGCTAACTGTATTATCAACATAGGCATAGAGATTTTTTCTTGTCTTAATAAAATGTTTTAGTCAAAAACCCACCGTGCTTGATAAATATACATAATACACAATGTCTTTGTAATGCAATCTAGACATAAATGTATTATTACTGTATATTTTCATTATTACACTGGAAATCCTTGCAGAGTGGGCAGGCAATAAAATAAAATACATTTATAAATTCTTCAAAGATAGGAGGAGTGCTTACTTGGCTATTTTATTTATAATCTACCCAAGTATTAACTCTATTATTTCTTAGATAGTTTTTAAATTTACAGAAAAAATATAATTGCAAACAAGAAAGAGTTAATTTTAAAGTGCTCATTTCTGTTATGAATAAGTTTAATCAATGAATTCTTAAGTGTTTTAGAAATAGGTACTTAAGTTTTTAATATTTTACAAATACATTCATATTTTATGTGATCATTCACTATTTAAAAACATGCTTATTGTTTGTTTTTCTTTTCTTTGTAGCCTGAGTATATTAAATTTTTTACTTTTTGCTAGAAAAGATTAATTTTCCTCACTTTTCCAAGTTACTGTTTATTATCTTTACATAAGTTGCCTTGAAAACAAGTGTAAAAATCATACCTTTTTTATTTTTTTTAAATTTCATTATGCATTGTAATAACATATGTTTATTCATTCAAAACAGTCTACTATTATTTACCAAGCAATAGGTTAGTTTTAGTGTTGACATGGTGAATAAATAAATGAAAGTTTCCATCCTCATAGAACTTAGAGAAGTGACAAGAATAATGGTAAAAATCATTTGAAAGCATTTTGACAGATGTGAGAAAAAAAATTAACCAGAAATGGGAAGAGTATATAAAATGAAACCTGATCTTGTTTGGAAGCCTAAGAAATGTTTGCCCAGGGATGTACTGTTTGAGCTGAGATTTGGTTTTAATAAGTAACCCACCTATAACTAACTATAGGAGATTGAAAAAAGCAGTTCTACACAGAGGAAAAATTACGTGGGGACTCTGTATAATGGATGTATCATGATACTTTCATAGAAACAGACTAATGTAAGATTTGGAAAAGCACACATAACAAGAATAAGAATATCAGGCATAAAAGGCCAGGGGACTGGGTGCAGTGGCTCATGCCTATAATCCCAGCACTTTGGGAAGCTAAAAGGGGAAGATTTCTTTAGCTCAGGCATTTGAAACCAGCCTGGGCCACAGAGCAAATTTTGTCTCTTAAAAAAAAAAAAAGCAAGCAAGAAAGAAAGAAATCTAAAAATCAGCTGAGCATGAGCATGGTGGTGCGTGCCTGTGGTCCCAGCTACTTGGGAGGCTAAGGTAGAAGGACTGCTTGAGTTCAGGAGGTTGAGGTTGTGGTGAGCCATGATACTGTCACTGCACTCTAGCCTGAGTGACCCAGCAAGAGTCCATCTCAAAAAATAGTTTAGAGAAGTGAATAAAAGGAAAAGAGTGGCAGGCCATGAGAGTCGTGAGCTTCTCTATGGGAGCATTCAGGGAAGTTTTAAGGAAACTCTGTATATAATTAGATTTTCTTTTTATGTATCATCTGTGTTTGAGGCCGTAAATGGATAAAGGTGACCTAGTGCTAAATTAAGAAGATTGGGCTGTAGTGGTATATCAGTCAAGTCTTCACTTGTTGACATGCTGAATTTGAGATGCCTTTAAGACACCCAAGGATATCTCAAAGATATTGGGTAGACAGTTAGACCTATAAAGGCAATGCTCAGCCTAAAACTATAATCATGAACACATCACTGTGTTAATGGTAAGTGAGTCAATTGGATGAGATTCTTTAGAGAAAATGCACACTGTAAGAGAAAATAATGTCTAGGACTGAGTTTTAATGAACTCCAATATTTAAGGAGAGATAAAAGAGGAAGCACCAGCAAATGAGGCTGAAAAGAAACCAAGAAACTTGGAAAATCAGAAGAGGAAAGTGACATGATGTTAACGAAATAATGGTTTATTGAAAATAAGAAATTAGTGGACGGTATGGAATGCCTTATCAAATATGACACATACTAAAATATGTTAGATTTCAACGATGACCAAATATGTAAATAAGACAGTGGAATTCACTCATCAAACTTTTAATTATATTACATTTTATATGTGCAACTGGATATTAAAGCAAACTTTGCCAATGTCATTTTTGGAAGATAAGTACTGCCATCCAGAGCAACCCCAAGGACTGTCATTTATATAAACTCTAAACTTTTACTCTACACAAATTATACCGCCCTTGGGAGGCTCAGCCCTCTGCCTGGGTCGCTAAAGCAATAAATACTACATTCAAAAGTGAGTAAAGAAACCATGATTTGTAAAGAATGTAATTGAGTTAGTTGCATAACTCATAAATGGAATAGTTTAATATTATAAAAATTGTTGATATTTCCTTTTTACTCCAAGTGAAAAAAAAAATGCTGTGAGGAGATCTTCACCCACTTGGAAAACTTCATAAATAATTTATACAAATTAGAGATAGTAATACACTGTTTGACTTCTGTCTGGAGTCTAAAGTTTGGTCAGCCTGCCTTAATTGTGGGGCCTTGAAAATTGGAATATTTTGGGATTGGCCCGATCTCCCAAAGTATTTCAGAAAAAAAGTGAGTAAAAATAATAATAATAATAAGTGACTTCCATGATCCACTTGTGGTTCACAGTGATCACAGGTTCAGGGTGTGGTTGTCACCTAGAATCAAGGATATACCTCACCAGAATCAAAGTGAACCTCTGATGCCAAGGGACTTATAAAACAGTGACAGTCTAAAACTGTTGAAAGTCTTCCAACACTTCGTGGAAACTTCAGGTTTGAGATTTCCAGCTAAGAGATTAGATTTCTTTTTCATTCCCACAAAGGACCCCACAGGAAAAAATATATGTATGTTAAATACCTCCTATACCCAAATAACTCAATGCTACCTCATTGGAAAACTAGTCACGTAAGACCTCTTCCACCCTCTTTGCTCACCTCTCTTCATTTAGTATACTCGAATGGCTTAGAAATCACGAGGAGTCAACTGAGTGGGAGATGGATATGGCAATCATACAGACCTCTATTACTGCAGAAGGTCAACCAGCTTCCAGTCCAAGTCAAGCAAGGGTGGCAGCTACAACTCTGCACTAAGTCTAAAGTTTTTATGGTTATAAGAGACTAGATATATGATTTATTCATTGACATTGCTATCTATTTTGACTGTGACCCAAACATCATAGAACTTATTCTAATTTTATCCACCAGCAGCAAATAATTACTTACAAAGAACAAATGTAAAAGATAGGGATAATAAAACATAAAACTTCTCCTCCTTCTCCTCCTCTTCCTCCTCTTCCTTCTCCTCCTCCTCCTCCTTCTTCTTCTTCTGCTTTGTGTGTATGTGCGTTTGTGTATGTGTTTCAGAGTCTCACTGTTGACCAGACTGGAGTGCAGTGTCAAGTTCACAGTCACTGCAGCCTCAAGTCTCAACCTGTTGGACTCAAAGAATCTTTCCGCCTCAGCCTTCCAAGAAACTAGAACCACATGTGTGGGCCATCACGCCCTACTACCATTTTTTTTTTATTGTAAAGATGATGTCTTGCCAAGTTGCCCAGACTGGTCTTGAACTCCTAGGTTCAGGAAATCCTCTCTCCTCCGCCTCCCAAACTCTTGTGATTACTGGCATGAGCCACTGTGCCAAAACTGCTTCTGATTATAGCTCTTAAGTATTATTTCATTAATATAACTTATATTTATACCTATTATAAAAAATGAATTACCTCTGTGCACATCCTTCGTATATATTGTAAATTATATCAATATTTCAATACATTTATATTATTAGCAAATTAATATTGATGTAGTTTAAAATCCTCCTATAATTTGTTTTTTTCTGCCATTGCTTGAGTTAAAGCAGAAGTTCATAAACTGTGGCCTTTAGGCAAAATCTTGCTCTTTTTCTATTTCTGTAAACAAAGTTTAATTGGAATATAACTATATTCATTTGCTTGCATATTGTTTATAAATACTTTTTGCTGTAACAGAAGAGTTGAGCAATCGCAGCACAAGCTATATGGTCAACAAAAATGGAAATATTTACTATACAGAAAACGTTTGCCAACTTCTGATCTAGAGCAATGTTGTATTGTAGCTTCCAGAATCAGATGCAAGAACACCATCATTATATTAAAATATTTTTCACTCAACACCTGATTTTCAAATTGCTGGGAACAGATTGGTTTTAAATGAAAACAAAACATGCTAATGTGTTTGTGTGTATAGCATGCTTTCATGAAACCCTGGAAACTGCCAAATGATGCATCTTACTTACAAATATTAATTACTAATTTTTTGGTCGCTGCATAGATAGGTCTGTGTAGTTCCACTACTCAATTATACTAATATTTAGAATGGAGAGGGTGATGTGTGAGACTTAATACATTAGTAAGCTGTAATTAATGTAATCTGTATATAATGAACAAAACCTAGAAAAATTATTTTTCAAAAATTTTACTAATTTTTATAACAAATAAAAATGGATATCAATTTTAGGTACAGAAAAAATGAAAATATAATGATATAAACATTGCAAAAAGCATGCAATGGGACTGAGACAAATCTACTAACTGGTAATGATGTCTGATATAACAGTAAAGATATGCCATGTGAGATAAAACACCACTAACATTAATCTAGCAATCATCCAGTGACATGTTTACAAACATATAAAAAAAATATGAAGTTCCAATGACATTGGAAACTCAATATATTGTATAACAAATAACTCTAGAAAAAGTACAAATAAAAGTGAAGATATCAACCATTTAAAATAGGGAAGCAAAATCAAATCTGTAGACATATTTTTCTTGCTCTTGAAAAGTACTTATACATTATTATCATTAATCGAAAATTATCACTAGTAATATATTTGCCAGAACTCAAACACATATACAGCTCTGAAGTAAAAAGCATATGATGAGAGAGAAGATAAGAGAATATAATAGAAGAAACTAATTTACGATATTTAATGACATGAATTTATCTTTTTAAATATAGTAAGAGTCTAATTAAGGAAGTGGTCAGCTCTTGGTTGCTTATGACGCTTAAATATTAAAAAAATGTTAAGGCCTAGAAATTCAGTAATTAGCCAGACTCTCCTTCAAATCAGGAGACAGATCACCGGTAACACCAGGACACTGTGGGAAAGGTGAATGCAGGAAATTCAGGAATTTTATGCTCCTGCCAGCAACTCTGAGAGCCCCCACCCCACACCTTGCGGGATTCCAGTCTCTCATGGAAGGTTGTCTCATGGAAAACAAGACATTAAAGTAATGGAATAGAAATACAAAAGATCATCCAAGACTATTGTGAACATTTCTGTGCAAACAAGCTAGACAATCTAGAGGAAATGAATACATTCTTGGAAACATGCAACCCCAAAACTTTGAGTCAGGAGTAAATAGAAATCCTCAGCAGACCAATAATGAGTAGTGAGATTGAAACAGTAATTAAAAATGTCCTAACCAATAAATAAATAAATAAAAATCTAAGACTTAATGGACTCACAGTCAAATTCTACTAGATTTTCAAAGAAGAGCTGGTACCAATTTCGTGAAGTTATTCCATAAAATTAAAGAGGAGGAAAGTCTCCCTAACTCATTCTACAAAGTTCATATTACTGTGATCCCAAAACCAGGAAAAGATACAACAACAACATCAACACCTAAAGACCAATGTCCCTTATGAGCATAGGTACAAAAATTCTCAACAAATTATTAGCAAACTGAATTCCACAGCACATTTAAAAAATAATCCACTGTGAGCAAATGAGCTTTATCCCAGGGATGCAAGGGTAGTTCTACATACACAAGAAAATAAATGTGATCCACTACATAGACAGAATTCAATTAAAAAATCATATGCCCATTTCAATAGATGCAGAAAAACCATTTGATAAAATTCACATTGCTTCATGACTAAATAAATAAAAAAAGCCCTCAGCACAATAGTTATAGAGGGAACTTACCTCAAAATAGTAAAAGTCACATAAGACAAACCCATACCAGTGCCATCCTAAATGGTGAAAACCTGAATGCATTTCCCCTCAGAACTGTAACAAGACAACGATGCCCACTTTCACCACTTCTATTTAACATAGTACTGGGAGTCCTAGCCAAAGCAATCAGGCAAGAGAACGAAATAAAGCATATCCAAATTAGAAAAGAGGAAATCAAACTATCTCTGTGTGCTGACAATGTGATCATATACCTCCAGAATCCTAAAGAATCCTCAAAAAGACCACTGGACTTGACAAATGAATTTGGTAAAGCTTCAGGATAAAAAAATCAATACTCACAAATCAGCAGTACTGCCCTATACCAATAGTGACCAAGCTGAGAATTAAATGCAAAATTCAATTCCATTAAATAGCAACCAAAAAAACTAAAATATCTAGGAAAATATTTAACCAAGGAGATGAAAGATCTCTACAAGAAGAGTTACAAAACTCTGATGAAAGAAACTGTAGAGAACAGAAACAAATGGAGAAACATCCCAAGTTCATTGACTGGAAGAATCACCATTGTTAAAATGACCAGATTACCCTATGTAATCTACAGATTCAGTGCAATCCCTATTAAACTACCAAGGCCATTTTTCACAGAATTACATAAAATAACCCTAAAATTCATATGAAACCAAAAAAAGAGCCAAGGCAATCCTAAACAAAAAAAGCAAACCTAGAGACATCACATTGCCAAACTTAAAATTGTATCACAAGGCTGTATAGTAACAAAAACTTCATGATAGTGGGTGATACAAGAACAGACACACAGACCAATGGAACAGAATAGACAATCCAGAAATAAACTCAAATGCCTACAACTAACTGATCTTTGATAAAGGTGATAAAAGCATACACTGGGAATAGGAAACCCTATTCTACAAATGGTAATGGAAAAACTGGATAGCTACATACAGAAAAATGAAACTTGATTCCTATTTCTCCCCATATACAAAAATTCACTCAAATGAATTAAAGATGTAACTGTCAGACCTGCAACCATAAAAAATCCTAAAATAAGACCTAGAAAGAACTCTTGAATGTTGGCTTAGGCAAAGAGTTTATAGCTAAAATCCCAAAAGCAAATACAAAAAAACCCAAAAATAAGTAAGTGGGACAATTAAACTTGAAAGCTGCTGCACAACAATACAAATAATCAGCAGAGAAAATGGCAACCTACAGAATTGGAAAAGATATTCACAAATTATACATCTGACAAAGGACTGTTATCCAGAATCTACAAAGAAATCAAACAAGTCAGCAAGAGAAAACAACCCCATTAAAAAGTAGGCAAGCAATATGAACAGACATCTCTGAAAAGAAGATATCCTAATGGTTGACAAACATGAAAAAATGCTTAATATCATTGACCACCAGGAAAACGCAAATTAAAACCACAATGAGATGCCACTTTATACCATTCAGAATGGACATTACTAAAAAATCAAAAAACAATAGAGGGGAGTAAGGAAAGGGATGGAGGGACAGAAAGATGACTTGTCGGGTACAATGTGCACAGTTGGGAGTAGTGCAGATGCTTAAAACACAGATTTCTTCATCGCTATACAACGCTGCCATGTAACCAGAAATGATTTGTACCTCCTAAAGCTATTAAAGAAAAGAAAAGACAAACAGAGCCGGGCTCGGTGGCTCAGCCTGTAATCCCGTGCCTTTGGGAGGCTGAGGTGAGTTGATTGCCTAAGCCCGCGGGTTCGAGACCTGCCTGGGCAGCGAGA